>NC_029787.2:133212551-133230139 GCF_000816755.2 Arachis ipaensis | reverse complement strand
TCATATGTAAAAAATAAAATATAGAAAAAAAAGATAAATAGGTTTCTAACTTTTTGTCTCCCGGATATTTTATCCTTGAGAATTGAAAAATACATTTAAGTCTTTGACCTCTTAAAAATACAGATATTTAGATCCCTATGTTGAACAGGATCCGTCAGACCCAACAGAAAAGTATGACGACAATGATGTAGTTCTCGTTGGGCTGACCTGGTCATTACGGTGTCTTACGTGAAGGAAAGGTTTTTAAATCCGGACAAATTAGTCCCTTCCCCCCTTTCTAAACGACGTTGTTTGGTGAGTACCTATAACACCCCGATTCTCCACAGGGTTATTCTCAGAAATTCTGTGATGAAAAAAATAATAAATATCTGAGAATCACCTCATCATAAAATAATAACGCAAATTTAGACTTGATAAGTGAAAATAATAGATATACCGTGAGAGATACAAGCGTGTCCTAAGCCAAAAATCGTACCGATAACGATGAATTTGACCGTCGAGTTAAATTCATCTATGGAATCTTTACTACTAGCTATTCTTAAAAATTTTAGCTTAGTAGAATATTCTAAATTTGATTCAGAGTCGAGATACTCTCTGCTGCTGATTTTTCAGTTACTGGTTGGTTAAACCGATACGGTTTGAAAAATAGTAATCTTACGGTTTAATTATTGAACCGTTTCCTTTGCTCTCTTCGGCAATTTGGCCAAATCTTTAAGGAAGCTATCTTCAATCTAAATTCATAAAGCCACTAGAAAGATTATCTAGAAGAAAAATAAAGAATTGAAACACTTAGCCTAATTAAAATCTAACCGAACTTAAACCGAACCGATTTTTCCTTAATCAAACTATTCTCTCAAGATTAGCCACATAACCACAATTAAACCACTCCCTCCATTCTTCTTTTGCTGGCTAAACCTCAGCCACAACTTGGCCAAAAGTGATGCATCAATAGGAAACATTTAATGAAGAGATACATGCCATTAAACAAGTGTCATCCTTCCTTGATTTGGTGGCAACGTACCACACCATTCACCACACTATAAATAGACATGCTCACCCTCATTTCTAAAGCTTTAACAAGAGAACAAAAGAGGGAGGATAATTTGAGATATTAGAAACTAAAAAGGGAGAGTGATTGGAGGAGAGAACAAGTGTGGAGATTAAGAGCTTGGAGCCCAACTTTCCAACCTCCATCAAGCCTTCATCAAGCTACAAATGTGATCTTCACCTCACCATCTTGATTGTAGGAGTTCCTTGAGCATGATCTTCTTTGTCATCCTCCCTTAAGGCTTCCCAAAATCCCAGCTCAAGAAGGAGCCTTGACCGAAGAGATAAAGAGAAAGCTAGGACCGATTTCGTGAGAAAGGGTGAACTCCATCGAGATAGGGGTTAGGCTAGTGTAATTGTATGTTTGTGTTTATGTGAATGATGTTTGTTGATGATATAATGAGTAGTTACTTTTAGCTATGATGTTGGATTATGTTTGATAAAGATAGATGATGATTAAGAGACGATGAGAAGCTTAGGAAACCAAAATGGTTAGTTAGAACCTAAGCCACATTCTGTCGATATGGTCACTGAAATTAGACAGTGACTTGTGTGAATTTCTGGGCAAACTCTAGCCACTCAAAAATCATGTAATAATTTCCTGGTAATTCTTGATGAGGTTAGATCATCCTCTCAAAATTTCAGAATTTTCTGATGAATAGGTTGAAAGATAAAAGTAAATGGTTTCTGCTGAAAAATATGTTTTTGAATTAATCCAGTAGCAACTTCCAACCTACACAACTTTTGATTATGATGAGTTTTTGAGTTGCAACTAAAGAGAATAGAAATCTTGGTGTGAAAAGAACACTGTGTACAAATTTTGGGGTAATCTTATTTTTATATAATTAAATACATGATTTACAAAATAAAAGGTTCACTATTTTATTGACATGCAATTCTGAAACTCATTCGGTAATTTCAGTGACTTGTTTGAGTTATTGGTATTGATCTTGAACTCCAAATTAAGTGCAACTAGTTTCGATAGAACCCTCATGATGTATATTTTGTTTCCTCAAAAGTTCAGAATTTTGGAAGCTATGGATTAAAAGTTATAGGTTTTAACATTTTACTGCTCACTAATGGCTAAATAGGATTTACAAACTTAGAGTAGTAATTTCCTGGATGGATATCTCCTGATGTAGAAAAGATTTTGTGATGAAAGCAAAACCAAATAAAACCCTATGGTGTCTACCTCATTCAGTTTAAATTTCAGAGCCATAGCTATTCTAGAAAATTAGTTATGCATTTTGGAAGTTAACTGGTTCACTGGTTAACCAAATCAAAATCTCTCAAAACAGAATAGACATAAGTTTTGTTCTGAAAGAAATTCTCTGAAACTTGAACCAAATGAAACTTAAGTTCGATACGAACGTGTGGACATAAAGTTTGCACAAATATGAGTCCGTTTGTTATATTAATTATTAAATAGAAGACTGGTTTCCAAGAAGGCAATAGGCTAGACAAGTCAGGAAAATGAGTAAGAATGTAAGTTATTCCTAGGAAGATTTAAAGTTAAAAGGTGATGCGGATGTATGTTTAGTAATATGGTGATGTGGAGGTATGTTTAGTTATATGGTGATGCGGAGGTATGTGTATTTATAAGGTGATGCGGAGGCAAGATGAAAAGAAAGAAAATGAGAAACCATGAATGGATAATGATTCGTGAGTATTGTTTGTTTGAATGGGCCTTTGTGCCTAATACGGAAGTGCTCGCTTGACTGATAGCTTAAAGTTGCTAATGCGGGAATGTCCACCTAACTGATAGCATAATGTATGTTGAATGGGCCTTGTGCTAAATTGCTAATGCGAAAGTGCCTGCCTGACTTATAGCTCAAGGTTGCTAATGCGGGAATGTCTGCCTAATTGATAGCATAATATATGTTGAATGGGCCTTGTTCCAAATTGCTAATGTGAAAGTGCTCGCCTAATTGATAGCTTAAGATTACTAATGCGGGAATGTTCGCCTAACTGATAGCCTGTTTCTATCGTGATGCCAAGATATCCTAACTGACATGGGTTCGCCCATGATAATAATTGTGCCTGACTGACACGGCAAAGAGACCATATTTGGGGTTCGCCTCGAGTAACGTCAGGTTGCGGGTAGACAAGCGATGGATGAGCTAATGGCCTGCATTAGGAACAAACATGCATCATAAATTGTTTGCGCATTTGATTGTGATTGTTTACTGTTCATTCTTTCTGCTATGTGCTATCTGCTTCTTGTTCATTTTCTGTTCTCTGATTCTTGTTTGTGTTTTAAAGTTGTATAATTACAATTTCTCCAAAGTTTAGATTAAGATAGTAAAATTAGGAATAATTTCCATAAAGAATAGCATAAGGAGCGGCATTAACCCCAACGGAAGATGCCAAGATAGAGTAATGTCAGAGACGCGATACGGAAGTAGCCATGAGACTTAGCAAGCTAGTTATTACAATAGAGTGAGAAGTCTAGGGTTCACGAGAGAGATGTGTTTTCACGGTGTTTCCTTATTGGGAACCACATAGGTTCTCACCCCTTCCTTTTTCCTTTTCTCCCAGATGGAGGATTTCGACTTGATTGTCGAAATTGGAGTTATATTCACAGAGGAGCATGCATTTTCGGACCCTACATAAGATGCTCGAGACTAGTCCTGAGATGATGCTTATAGACTTGTGTCCCGATGGTGAGAAGAATGTGGGATAGATGATGGTCTTTATTCCTTAGACTTTGCTTTCCCTCACTTGTGTAGCATTTTTTAGGGGTAGGATTTGATATTTTTCTTTTCTTTTTTTAGCCCGTATATCAGTTTAGGGGTTTTCTATATGAACCAGGTATTCTGAAAAGTTGTCAGTTGTATATAAGTTTATATATATATATATGTATGTATATATAGCTAAGCATGTCAAATTTGTATGAACTAACTTAAGACGTATATATGTATGAAAGTTTTTTTGTAATCTTGTTGCCATTTGATTTTGCTATTAGTTTGGTATTTATTTTATTTTGTATATCTCTAATGATGTTTATGATTTTGCTAACGGGTTTGTTAAAAAAAGCATATGATAAAAATAAGCTAATATACACGATCCTGTTAGTACGAAAGGCTCATATGTAGTAACTATTATCGAGTCTAGAGTTTTATAGGATTACTGAAAAGTGACACCTGATGACTGGCAGTGATCCGGACCTGCCAGAATTTGGGTCGTTACAGTACCCTTCCCTTCAAAGATCCTCTGGTCCTGCGTCTGCTCCTCCCTGCTACTACTGCTTGTATGTTGCCCTACCCGCCGCTGTTACTATTCGTCGGTGGAAGGGTCTTCATCATGTTCGTTAGGGTTCTTGTTCCTGTTCTTCTCTTTCTTCTTCTTGTCGATGCCTAACAAGGAAGCTTGCTTTCCCTCCTCCAATGGCAGATTTGGCACCCCGCTACAGGCAGTGGTCAAATTCAGTCCAATAGCAATTTATTGGCTTCGTTCTACTTTGCTCTGAGAAGCACCAGGATATGGTGAATCATTACAGTATGTGCCTCAATCGCCTCGTGGAGACTTCCATGCAGGTAAAATCTCTGCGGGAAGAGAACGCACATCTCCGTACAGCAAACAAGGAGCTCCAGAAGCAGCTCAACTTCACCATCCAGGCTTCGCTGGAGAACCAATTCGGTGGCGGCTCCATCTGCTAGGTGCAGCTGTGTATGGTGGCGGTGGTGGTGGCAGTTGGAAGGGATGAGCTTTTGAAGTGGACGAGTGCTATTCAAAACGACATCGTTTTAAAGGAGGGTGACTAATTTGTCTGATTTTAAAAACTTTCCCTCCACATAGGACACCGTAACGATCAGGTCAGTTCAGCAGAAGTCATGTTAGACTTTTTCGTTGAGTCTGACGGACCCTATTCAACAAAAGAACCTAAATGTCCAAATTTTTAAGAAATCAAAGACTTAGAAATCTATTTATCTTTTTCTCTAAAATGTATATAAATAAGAATACTTGTTAGAATTTTTTTTTAAACAGCTAATACATTTAATATATTAAGTGTATACATAAAATAAAATGTAGATATGAAATTAATTACTTGTTTCTATTATCATGTTTAAAATGTAGTATATAGAAAATAATAAATATACTTTAGGAGCAAATAATAATAAATAGAAGGGTGCACTAGTTACTTGTAAAATATTTTCTTTCATTAAAAACTTTGGTAAGCACGAGACTAAAACTTCCTAAGAGCCTCGGAGCCCAAGCCTAGTTAATAATTATTGTGACGCCATTATTAAAGAAGCGAACTAATTACGAGCAACTAAAATTAAATTATGTAGCTTATAGGTCGATCTAACGTGTTTTTTTCCTGGCAAGCTCCTTTCTATCTACATCAAATTATTTGCTAACCAAATTGGTTAGTTCTATTGATTAGTTTATTAGTCAACTTAATAAAGTGTTGATTCAAATTTTACCTTATATATAGTATTGTAGTAATATAATTTATTGACTATTGATAAATTTTTAAATGAAGTTTAAGTCTACGACGAATTAATTATTTACCTAGCGATTGAAAAATAATGTGAAAACAAAAAAAGAATTATTTGATTATAATTATAAACGAATATAACACCAATTAATACAATTAGGACTAACGAATAATAAGGAAGTACTAAGCATTTATGTGAGATGCATATTAAGAATGAATATGCTAATTTTGTAGATAATTTCCCATAAGTATCAGTTACCAAAATCAAGCCCTCAACTACTACTAATGTAAAAAAATAGTACCATTAGATAATTTGGTTGGTTTATATACTTTCAAGTTTCAACCACCATCACATATCATGATATCATCTACATGGAGATGTCAAATAAAGTCTTAATTTTAAAAAAAGTTGCCATTAATGCATATAAACATAATATTCACCGACGAAACTATATTTATAAAAAGTTTTAAGCATTCAGTTATTGAAGTGAAAACGTTACTGAATTTTCTATAAAAGAAAACAGAAGTGAAAAAGTGCTCAAACCAACTCAGATATCTGCAAAGTGCAAAGTGACTTCGTCATGATTTTATGATTTTATCCCACCATTGACTTCACATATAAAAATGGAGACCTTATAAAACGAGACTCCAGACATAATAGCTTGACAAGATTAGCACCTACAAAATCCGGAGGATCCACAAAAAAGGTCATAATTTAAGGAAAACCATAATATTAACGCGCAATTAAGTAAAAAATGTGACAACCTATGATGCACGGACTGACACGGATACGGGACGAGACATGACACGATACGGAACACGCGAATTTTAAAATTTTACATGACACGGGGAAATGCATATATAAAATATAAAGTATTTTTTAGATAAATTGTAATGATATTTTGATATTTTATTGATATTAAAATATAAATTAAAATTTTTAATTATTTTTAATATCTTATTTTAATTATATCAAGTATTTAAAATATTTTTTTGTTTTAATAAATAATAATATATACTATATCTAAATTTATTTTAAGAATATATGTTAAGAATAAGACTGGACACGTGATTGTATTTAGGTGTGTCTAGGAGTGTTTGGAGAAGAATTTTTTATTTTTTATTAAGACACGATTGGACACAACAAACACGCGTGTCGGACGAATGTCGATGAGTGTCGTGTCCAAAATGTGTCCGATAACTCAACTTCATAGGTGGCAATAGGGGTGTGCATGGGCCAGGTGAAACCGGATTTGACGTGACCCAGACCCGACCCGAAATATATATCGGGTCTATTTATTAGACCCGAACCCGGCCCTAGACCCGATGAAACCTATACATTTTCGGGCCACGATTATATCGGGTAAAAACCGGGTGAAAACCGGGCCGTTAACATTACATTACCTTTGTACCTTCTTATAAGTTAGCATGTGAAAATATCCAAATTTCCAAGGCTCCAACTATTATTTGACATGGTAAAATTCACTTAGAAAAATATAGCAAGAACCAACTCTTTTCTAAAATTAAAGCATAACCATAATTAATACTAATATTATATAATAACACCAAATATTTAAATCAATACAAATAACACAATATTATGCATTAGTCTAAAATCTTATGCATTTTAAATAAAAAACATTAACTTATAGTCTTATAATAACTAATAACACAAAATATTAAGATTTACAATACTTAAATTCCACATAAGAATAGTCATTATCCATCACTGATAACACAAAATATTAATTGTGTATGATGACCGGGCCACCGGGCCGACTTCGGTTGACCGAGCCATGGCCCGGACCCGACCCGAAATAATGACCGGGTCTATTTTTTAGATCCATACCCGACCCTAAACCCAATGAAATCACACCAAATTAGCCCCTAAAGTGCTCAGGACCGGGCCGGGTCTTCGGGCCGGGCCGGGCCATGCACACCCCTAGGTGGCAACTCATCACTCCATATTCACTTCATGAGCAGTTGTGACGTGTAGTAGTGCATCAACTAGTAAAGAAGAGGCGCGTGATAATGTGCGCGTGGATTAGAATCTTTTTTATCGAAGATCAATTATAAAATTTTGAAATGCCAGCTCTGCCCCACATGTATGAGACCATTTGACCTAAACGGACCCGCCGTCGACATCAGCCACCACCGGCAACCATCAATCTCCGTTATCTCCGATTTTAACCTAACGCCGTCACTTCACTGGCGGGACCCACCAGATAAAGTGTACGTCTACTTTTAATTTTCTAAATTTATATGATATATCATTGTTCATTGATAAACTTTTCTTTTCATTTTGTTTTTCTTTTTATAAACTATATTTCAAAATTGTGTTTAATTAGATCCCCCAACCCAGAGAAAAAGCTTTGTAATTTCATTTGAAAACTTTATGCATTCTTCACTATAATTTAAACATTCAAATAATTAGCTTTTCTTACTTTGAAATACAGTCGATCAAAGACAAAATCCAAAATTATTTTTTATTTCTTTTTTAAAGAACAATATTACTTGACTAAAAAAATTTATATTTTTAACTAATACTTAGTCAATTTGAAATTCTAATAATATAAAAATAAGATGTTGATAAATAATGTTAGCTAATAGTAATAAAAAAAAATTAACTTTCTAACATTTTTCTTTCTTAAAATTTTACCTATCTCCACCATTGCAGTCAACCTTAAACAAAATACTACACATAATAAACGAATTGAGTGAAAGTAGATAACATAAAGTTAATATGAAATATTTAATCTCTATTGTGGTTGAGGCTCGGTGAAAGCAGCTTCCCAAGCACTATATAGGCCAAAATTGATCTTCGCTTTTTTTCTTTTTAAAATTATTTTGTGAAATGTGATTTTTTTATCATTGTACATCTTTTTTTAAGTGTTTTTCTTATCTCATTTAAAAAATATAATGTAAAAAATCACACTTTATAACAATAATTAAAATATCCATTCCATGACTGGTAACGTTAGAGTCTATCATAAAGAACGGTGAAGATAAACCTGATATTAGACTTATCTTCTTGATTAATTTCAGCTGCATTTTATGGTCTAGTGTGAGATATCTTGTAGGTAGAGCTGATTTCACACTTCAATTTCACAAATACATTACCTTCAGATTTCCTGCCTTTTCATATTTTGACTGAGCAAGTGACGTGAAAAATAAAAAATCAACTATAAGGTTCTATATATACTATGGTTCAAATTCACTACAAAAAAAACGTTGAGTGCTGTCGGAATTAACGTTGAAAAAATAAATAAAATTCGACGGTAAGTTAATTACCGACGGAAGGAATCCAACGGTTTAAACTTGCCGGTAATAAGTTACCGTCAAATTCTGTGATGGATTGCCTGCCCGAAAAATCATTTAGTTATCGGCAAATTTTTTCGACGGTAATGTTAGCGCCACAATATCCTGTTTCCCGCACTATTACGGTCAAATTATGCCCTCGATAAATCCGACAGTAATGTCAATTTTTTTCTTAAAAAAATATTGCGACACAATTTTTTTATTTTATTTTTTTAATTTTAATTTTTATTTAAATTTATTTTTCACACAATTAGTGATCAAATGATAAATAATAGAAACTAATTATGTAATATTAAATATCAAATATTCAAATAAATTAAAAGTAAAATAAATCAAATACAATGAACCAGTAAAACAAAGCCTTAATCCCTAAAGATTCTGAAAGTCATCGTCATCGTCATTCCCGTGATCTTGCTGAAGCGGCAAAGAAGGCGGTGATGTCTGTGTCCAACCAGCAGGTCTGATGCCAGTGGCGTGCATCTGAGCTAGGTACACTTCTATTTGAGCATCCATCCGCTAAAGCTACTCCAGCTGCTCCCTCCACTCCAGCCTGAGCTCATCCATGGCCATCACGTGTGTGAGGATCTCTTGATACCTCTCCCGAGTCTCGATCAGCTCTTGAGCCTGTTCGTGAAGGCTGCGAGTGAGCTCCTGCACCTGCAGTCTGAAATCAATACCTTCCTCAGGATTAATGGCTCAACTGGTGGCACTGTGTTTCACCAGCAGCACCGCTGTCACTGGCACACATCTGAGCCTGGTATATCGCCATCTGCTGCTCTATCCGTTAAAACCGCTCTGTAACTACCCTACCCCACGAGACCTGCAATTTCTTATTCTTGACAGCATCCATCGATACGCATAGGTTTATATATATAGCGTAGATAATAAATTAGAATTATAAACAGTGGCTTAAAACTTTTTAGTTTTTCCAATGATGAGTTTTGATAATTAAATTCATTAAATGATGAATTAGTAGAAGAAAAATTCTAGATGTACATCAATCAATTAGTACATGATCACAATTTTTATTGTTAAACCAAAATACCCTTACTATATGTTAAGCCAAATTAAAACTTTATCCATTCTTGCATAAAACCTTAAGATCAACCAAACCATTAGCTCACTTAAACAAATTATAATTCAGCCATGATTAAGAATAAAAAAAAAACCTACCCTCTTCTTCCTGCCCTTTCTTCTTGGTAGGACCGCACCACGATATATCTTACCTAGATTCTCCATACGCATACGAGACAGACTTGGATCTTGTTCAGCACCTTCCTATTCCCGCACTTCAAGTTGAGCCTATGTCTGACGACCTTTGGGAGCACGAGCTGAGGCAGCAGCTATTCAGGGCGCACTTTTGGTGGGCGAAATTAGAACTCGCACAACTGAACCGGCAAATGCATCGGGTCGTCCAAGTAATACCTCAGGTGAGTGAGGGTCGATCCCACGAGAATTGTTGGATTTAGCAAGCATTGGTTATGCTGCAGATCTTAGTCAGGCGATTAGAAAAGAGAGTTGTTGTTGTTGGATTCGCATGAATAAGAAAGTAAAGAAAAGCAATTAAATATTGGAAAAGAGATAATATACAGAAGCAGTTAAGACCTCGGAGATACTTATCCTTTCGGATTAATACTTCTTACTGACTAATTTAACAACGAATGATTCATTCAATAGCAAAGCTGTAAGTGATTAAAGCCAGGGTCAGTGGTCATTAATCTCCTCTGATCCACATCAAACGCCAGGATTAGTGGTCATTCAATCTGAACGAGAATGAAGCTTACGCAATTTAATCTCTGATGATCCTACTCAAAACGCCACGGACAAGTTCAGATCTTTCGGATCGGAGAATGAAGCTCAAGATTCTAGCCTTAGCGCCACAGAAATCTCAATTACCCATGACTAACGATATTTTATGTCACTTATCCCAATTAGCCCAGATACTCTATTGGAACCTGTGATGCATTCTCAGGCTGCAGCTCAATACTATCATGTCAGGAACTCGCAAGAACTCATGTAGAATAAGGGATCATACTTTTGTTACACTCCAGATTCATAAAGATGAAGAACGACAATGCATCATAGAATGGAATCAAACATATATTAAAGTGGAAAAGTAATGATATTAATCCATGGGAATAAGCAGAGCTCCTATCCTTAACTTAGGAGGTTTAGTTGCTCATGCTTTAAGAAGGTGCAAAGTAATGTGTCTGTGCTTCTCCCCTCCTAGGAGGCCTCATCTTCAGGAGGGAGAAAGTCCCTTATTTATAATAAAAATTCTAAGACTAAACTTAAAAGATATTATTTTTAATTAAAAATTACAAAAAGAAAATAAGATAAGCTAAGAAGTACTAAAATTCACTTTGGTCATGTGCTTCGTATACCTGGCGTTCAACTTGGGATTCTGGGTGTTGAACACCCATTAGGGGGTAAGCGTGCTGTTTTCTTGCTCCCTGGGTGGCGTTGAACTCTAGTCTTAGACGTTCAACGCTGGGCTTGCTCCTCTTTGAGGCGTTGAACTCTAGAGGTGGGCGTTCAATACCCTATTTTGGCAGTGATTTCGAAAGAAAAGTATAGAACATTATATATTGCTGGAAAGATCTAAAAGTTAGCTTTCCAACGCCGTGAAGATCATGTCAATTGGATCTTTGTAACTCAAGATATGCTCGTTGGAATGTACGGAGGTCAAGATTTGACAGCATCTGCTATCCTTTCCTTGCCTCTGAATCAGCCTTTGCTAGATTTCGCCAATTTCACAAAAAAAATAACCTAAAATCATAAGAAAAACACAAAAACTCAAAGTAGCATCCAAAAGGTGAATTTTTCACTAAAACTTAATAAAATATAACTAAAAACACACTAAAAATACTGTGAAAAAGGGTATAAGATGCTCCATCATCAACTTTCTGATCTCGCCGAGGCCGACTCTTCTGATGATTTTTCCACCTGGGTTGATCAGTTAGATGAGGACTCGGAGTCCGACAAGGAGCCTTTTCCCGAGGGATTTTGGACCACTTTTGAGGAAGATATTCAGAGATCACTCCAGAGATAGACATAGCGGATCCCTTACTTCTTTTTGAAGATTTGTAGTGTTATTTTCCCTCGCTTTTGTAGTATTTTTAGAGGGATAGGACCTTTCAGTAGTCCGGTTCCTGTTTAGGGAAGTCGTGTGAGGGTTGGGACTGATTGGGTTATTTTGTTTATGTATATATGTCTTGATGTAGCACTCGGTATTTTTATCCTTAGCATGTATCCCCAAACTTAACTTATGTTCATATATGTATATATTTTCTGTTTTCATGTATCTATTTGTGATGTTACTTCAAGCATTAACTTTGCGAAAAATTAAATGATACTATATGAAGAGTAGTTTAATCACGCTAATCCGACAAAGGCTTATATTCACATCTACTAATGAAATTCTGAGTCTAGAGCCCACTCGGTCCATACGATAAGTAACACCTAAACGTTTGATATTAGTCATGACATGTCAAAAGTTGGGTTGTTACACGCTCCAGCTGCTCCCTCCACTTCAACTTGAGGTCATCCGTGTCCATCACGCATGTAAGGATCTCCTGATACCTCTCCTGAGTCTCGATAAGCTCCTGAGCCTGTTCGTGACGGCTCCGGGTGAGCTGCAACTACAACCTCAAATCAATGTCTTTCTCTGGATCGACGACTCAACTGGTGACAGAGGTGGACGATGGCCTCAACGTAGAGGTGCAAAGGCTGCTGGTGAAGAACAACCCCAGCCCGTATACGTGGTTCTTGTACAGTGCTGAGGTAGTCTCGCGCCAAACTGCATCGGGATCGACGACTGAAATAGCAAAGCCGCTGGGGTCCTCCCCACTTTGCTAAGATTGATGAGTTGCGACCTTCTGTCTCTGCGTGTAGGATTCATGTGTAACACATGTTATTATGATTAGGACAAAAGCTGTACAGTTAATTGAAAATTTTATATCACAAGATCATATGTTTACTCACATAATGATCCGCAAACTGCTGATCAGCAAATCTCTATTTGTTCTCCTTTAAAGTGTGAGTGTACTTGAAGGTCTCTGCCAATGTCGCATCGCGAACCAATGAATTCGACTACACATTTTGCATTAAAATAATATGTTAGGATGCCTACTAATGATATGTTAAAGAACTTAACTAAGTTAATAACAAAATTAGAGAAGCTGTATACTAGTCTGGCCTTAGTTTTCATGAAGATCGCTGAGCCGCCGATATACTTGGACGACCTGGCCGATGCCTGTTAGCACTGTTTGTGAGACGCCGATGCCTGAACTCTCATCGGTCTCCTAGTGAACGTATAGAGCTTTCTTGATTTTCAGGTGGAGCCAGGTAGTGAGGTGTTCGTGCCTCTCACGTACATCCTCCTGCATCTATTACATCTGCCTACCCATTTGATGGTTGTATATCTTCCTAATGAGCGCATCGTGCTCCTTGTCCCATATAAAGAGAAGCTGCACAAAGAAACTTCAAAACTTGCTAATCAAAATATATCGTATTAAACCAAATAGAAGATATAAACTAGCTAATAAGGTTTGACTATATTAAATTTTTGCCGCCCACTTCTGAAATCATCACTCTCTGGTATTAGAGGAGATTTTCTTGTAGCTCGGTCATGGATGGTTGTACATCAACTTGATGACGTTGGTCATCTCCTAAGTACATGTATTGTTGTTTGGCACAAACTTATAAACAATTCACAAGCAAACCAATAAGGCAATATAAATTAAAACTTCAGAAGCAAATAACCATAATATATAGAGATTTTTTTAGAAATTTTGGAAGAGTTTTGTAACACCCCGTTACCATTTCCATGTCCCATTCTCTCCATAGCCTGAGCAGTCGCAGCAGCGTTCGCTTGCAATTTTGTTAGCTAGGTTAGTCATCGCCGCCATAAACTTAGCATGGTTATCATTCGGCAGGTTACCCTCATTCTCTTCACGAGTACGTAGTCGACCTTGCATGCGAGACGCCATTTGGGTTTTCTGTCCACACCAAACAATCGATATCAAGGTGATCAGTCTCAATATCTTAAGCTTAGTGCTTCAATTATCCCAAAATTACTCACAAACAAGCATGCTATGCATATCAAACAGATTTCCTAAATAGCATGAAGAAAAATCAAACAACCCAGAGTATGCAATGAAGCACAGTCGGTCTATCCCTCAGGCTCACGAGAACGAACCGCTCTGATACCATAAATGTAACACCTCGTTACCCTAAGCCTTACCTCTAGCCGTAAAGCGAAAGATAACAAAGCGTTACGAGAATTCTAAAGCTCGTATAGTAGTAAATATTGAAGCAAATAATAATATTAGAAGCCCATGAAGGAATAAAAGCTCCAAACCGCATAAAGCGGATTTACAAAGCGCGAAACGTTCACACACGATAACTAAAAGCGTGAAGGCACAAGATACAACATGAGATGTAATATAATAATAATCAAGATAGATATATATAAGTAGGATAGTCATAGAGTACCAGCCACAACCCGCGAAATTTAGGCCGACTAATCATATACAAACATAACAGAGTTCTTGAGTAAACAATACATATAACTTATATCTCAAAGTAAGCCTCTATGGGACAGAGTATGCTAACAAGAGTAAGAGAACTACAACATAAAAACCTAAAATAGAAAGATAACGAAAGATCCTCCGCTCTGTCACCATCCGCACAACTCACCGAGATGGGTTGCGACTTGCATCTGAAAAGCAATAACATATGGTATGAGAATCGGAAGTTCTCGGAATGGTAACAGTGCTCAATATATAAGATATAAGGTTCTAGAATGCCAAAGGCAATCCTAAAACTTCACGTCGATACAGATATTCAAGTTTAACAAAATAAATAACACAAACCATAAACCATAAAGAGGGTTATATAATAATAATCTATATAAGTAACTACTAATTCTAAATCTTTGACACACATCAATAACAAATTTTTCTTAATATTTTCTTCTTTCAATCTTTAAATATCTCTCTCTTTCATCTTCCTTATACTTACGTTATTAAGCTGAAGCTAAACTTCATCATTTTTCTCTTTTTTTTCTGCGTGAATAAATTTATATTGATCGAAGAAATAATAATTAGATGCCACTTTTAATTGTGTTTGCAGAATGTAGAGTGCAAAATACACCCACTGCAAGATTCAATTTTGGACAAGGAATATCGATGAGCAGCATGCATGTTAGGAAAAAGGATTATTTGCGATTAAAGGCAATTTATTTTGGAAAAGAAAAATCATTTCTATTTTTAGCAAACAATCGAGTTGACGTTTTGTATTTTGTGCTTTTTTTTGCATAACCATCCAAACATGTCCTTCGGTGCCTTCTACTCCTGCCATTCCAAATTATTATAACGCCTAACCACTAGCTTCTCCCTTTCTCTCTTTCTCATCTCTGGAAATGAATATATAACAAGGACAAAATAACGTTATATATTATTGATGAGCTTGAAGAATATAATAATTTTGAAAAATAATAAAACTCCATCAATAATAACTAGTTATAATATGAATTTCGTATTTTGGATGTGCGAAATTTTTTATTAAATACAATGCACATTGTATTTTGTATTAAATTACACAGTTAGTCTCTATACTTTTGGTGAAATTGTAAATTGGTCCTTACACTTTAAAAGTTTGTAATTGAGTTCCTAAAGATAATTAAAATTTGTAATTTAGTCCCCACCGTTCAAAAAGTGTTTGATTTAACAGAATATTCTCAAAATATTCTCTATTTTGAACATGTGACCTGCACATATTTGCAATAGGGACCAATTTACAATTTTAGTGAAAGTATGAGGACCAACCGTGTAATTTAATCATTTGAAAATGACCAAAAACTCCCTAGACTATCTGAATCCACCCTACCCCTCCCCAACTCTCTCACTCTCACTTTCTCACTTTCCAAAATGGCACCCCAACCCCAACGCTCTCTGTCTCTCACCTCGGCTCACCATCGTCGTGCCTCTCGCTTCCGTCACCACGCCGAATTCACTAATAAATTGAGTTGCTATTTTTGTGTTGATTTGTTGCTATTTTTTCTTAGACATTAAATTGTTCGCTTTGAGCATGCTTGGGATTGGAATTGTTCTCTTTCATTTATCGTCGGTGTTCAGTATTAGGATTGGAAGAGAAGAAAAAGTTGTCGGATGAGAGAGGCGAGATGAAGAAAGGAGGCGAGACCCGACTCGTGAGCACAAATGCGGTGGATCCGGCGTAGCGACGGTGAACCGAGGTGAGAGATAGAGAGCGGTGGTTTTCGGGTGTCGTTTTAGAAAGTGAGAAAGTGAGAGTGAGAGAGTTGGGGAGGGACGGGGTAGGTTCAGATAGTTTAAGGAGTTTTTGGTCACTCCAAATGATTAAATTACACAGTTGGTCCCATACTTTTACTAAAATTACAAATTGGTCCCTGTTGTCAAACATGTGCAGGTCACATGTTCAAAATAAAGAATATTCTGAGAATATTCTGTTAAATCAAACACTTTTTGAACGGCGGGGACTAAATTACAAATTTTAGTTCTCTTTAGGGACCCAATTATAAACTTTTAAAGTGTAAGGACTAATTTGCAATTTCACTGAAAGTGTAGGGACCAACTGTGTAATTTAACCTATTTTTTTCATACATATTAGGAGTGTTCATGGGCCAGATCGAGTTTAAGTAAACTCAGACTCAATCCTAAAAGGGCAACGAGTCTACTTTGATATTCTAAATATTAACCTAAATACTTTTAGATATTAATCTTAGATATTTTTACCACTTAATTTATTTACTTAACTTTTAAACTTCTCCGTCGTAATATCTATTTTTATGAAATAAGATCATAAAAATTCTAATTCTACAAATATATAGCATTATTAATATACAACTATTAAAAAGCAAATTCGCAACAAACAAAGAATATATGGAACAATTTATTTCTTTTAATTGTAACATACAAACACAAATACGATACAAACACAGGTCAACAGTAATCAAATAAAAACAGCAGCTGTTGCTGTTTGAGTAGTTTTGACTTAGCTACAATGATAAAAACAAATTTAAGTAGTGCCCATCATAATAATCCGTAGCAAACAATACAACTTAATTCAAACCCCGCAAATTAAAACTAAGTAAGGTGAATATGTCTTGTTACTAACTATTTGACTGTCATAATTAAAAATGGTGGAGGCATCAGAATGAAGCTAATAGTTAAATTCATGCATGCCCTCCATCCCATTATATATTAGCAGGTTTATATATGTACATGAACTTAAAGAGTAGTTGCAGTTGAAGATTTAATTGTATCTAATATATATATATATATATATGTAAAATAATGCAACCTCACTAGTTTATTTTGATTGAACAAATTCTGTTAATAGCACAGTTAAATAGATTTTGCTATTAGCAGAATAACTACTTCTATTATAACCAACCTTCCAAGATTGGCAAGAGATGGTTACAAGGGTATATTTGTCAATTCAAATAGTGAATCAGCTTTTAGGATCTCAATATAAGGTGTAATATGTCTAAAACGAGTAGAACGATTATATGTTTATTGGATGCATCACATTTATATAAACCATTAAATTTGATTAGATGAAAATCAAAGACTAATATAAAAGAAGAGCATTGATAGACTCTAATAAATACAGAATATCCTAATACATAAATAAATACTTTAAATGACAGTACTTTAATACACAATACTTTAAATAGAATTTTTTATTCTTAAATAATTGAATATAAAACATATAAATAAAAAAATATGAATATTCT
>NC_029787.2:133192059-133212447 GCF_000816755.2 Arachis ipaensis | reverse complement strand
TTAGTAAGACCTAAATTAATCAAACTTACATAATTATTAAGATAATTTTTTATTTTTATTATTTTCAAGTATTTTTTTATTGTTTTAGTTAAATTTTTTATTCTCTAACTCGACCAAATTTATATATATAGGTGAATTCTACCCAACTCCCTCTAAAACAACATGTAAATTAGCCTCTATGACGTGACACATTTTAATTAGATGTTTAATTTTAATTTGAGTTAATTTAACTAAAGTAGGACCATTTTATAATTAAATATTTTTTTAAGATAGATAATTATATAATTTTTGTAAATATTAAAAAGTAAATTTATATTCTTTTACCAAATCATTATTACTTAAATTCGTTCCACCCTTCTATTGAAAAACACCTTCTCTGTTGATTGAAGTATATTTCCTCCCTTCCACTGTTCCTTCATCACTCAAAGCGCGTTGAAGGCACACTGTAACTCAAAGCAAGACGGAGAGTAAAGATGCAAGTATCCTTTGAATATCTAATGCCTGTCGGGTTGGAGGATACCGTGGGAAACCAAAAAAAAAATCTAATGCAACGGATCTTGTGTACGATCCAATGATCCATAGCCATTCCAAAGAATAGCTTTGATCTAATTGATATAGTCCAATTTGAATTCTAATACACACATGGATCAAATGCGTATCTAATTCAAGTATCACTTTAATATATGCAATAATTATCACAACCCTAAATCATAGATTAATACATCTTGATAATCAAGAATTTATATGTGACACGAAATTATGTGAACTAAAGAGCAAAAGACAACTACAAAATAGCAGCACGACCAAATACATTCTCTTTAACTAATCGCAGATCCACTACAAATTAAAATCAACACAGAAGAGCAATCAGCGAGAGAAACAACAAAGTTGCAGAGAGCAAAGATTCAGTTTTTAGTATTTTATCAAATTATACATTTATTCTTTTAAATAAATTTTTAATTACAAAATAGCTTAATCATAGTTAACATAACAACCAATTAAAAAGTGACATGTCATAAAGAGTAATTTACATGTTAAAATATAAAAAATAGAGTAGAATTTACCATATATATATATATATATATATATGAAAAATTAGTGTACAAATGTCATAATATTTTTAAAATGCTTTTATTTTTTTTGTATTTATATGTTTTATATATATTTTTAATTATGTAAGTTTGATTAAAATTATTTAAAAATAAAAAATTTTCTATTTAAATCATATTTTAATATGATTTTTTAATATCATAAAAATTTCTTGCATAATAATTAATATTATAATACATAATTGTTGTGCTCGTTTTAGATATACCCGTAATGAACTTGTATGATTAACACAATGAATTTCTGTTATTAATTCTCGTCTTTCATGCCTTACTTCTTTTCCAAATTTTCTTCCTTTATTTGAAACTCATCACTACTTATACCTATTCTGTTCTTGTTACTATCCATACTTTATAATCTTTCTCAAAATTCTATCATGATATGAAGAGCCTTGGTTTTTTATTATTTTTTGAAATCATAAAAATTAAAAGCTCAAATTCAACAACAAAAAAATATTTTCTTCCTATAACAAAAAGACTAAATGAGAAAAACTACTCTACATGGTACTATCAAACCCTTCTCACTATATAAAGCCTTGACATGAAAGATCATCTAGATCTGTCTAAAATTTCACAACAATTTGTCATCAATAAAACTGCAAAAACCACATTTAAATCAGATACTTACAAGAAATGGAGACTTCAAGATCTTACACTCTCATCTTTGTTAGTTGGTTCCATGACAACACATTTCAAAAGCAAAATTCTACAAAGCACCAGATTTCATCGAGTATGGGAGATAATGACAAATACTTCACTACAGCATCATTAGCCCGTGTTCAAAGTCTGGAAACTCAACTAAGACCAGTCAAAAAAACTAGTACTACAATGGAATATTTTGCCAAAACTAGAAAATATGTTGATGCAATGTTTGCAATATGCTGTCCAAGAAGATAATCATCTGCAAGCAATCGTGGATAGTTTAACAGAAAAATATTTTGAGCCTTTACAATTAGTATTTATTGACATATGGGGCCCAACTTCTGTTAATTCCAAAAAAGGGTTTAGATATTATATATGCTTTGTGGATGCTTACAGCAAATTTACAGGTCTTTATTTGCTCACTAATAAGTCACAAGCACTAGTAGCATTTCAAACTTACAAATACTTTATGGAAAAGCAAAGTGGTTATACAATCAAATAACTTCAATCAGAAAAAGGTATAGAATTCCTCTCTACATACTTTACTGATTTTTTGGCCAAAGAAGGCATAATGCACAGACAATCCTGTGCTTATACTCATCATCAATAAAGAAGTGTGTAAAGAAACATAAGCACATTACTGAAATGGACCTCTCTTTACTTGCTACAGCTTCTTTGCCAATGATATTTTGGGAAGATGTTTGTTATTATTGTGTTTATAATCAAGAGATTGTCTGCACAAGAGGCCTTTTGAAATTTTGTTTAACAACAAAATAGATTATACAACAACAACAATAACAACAAAGTTTTGTTCCACTAGGTGGGTTTGGCTACATAGATCAAACAAAGTCATTGATATCTATCATGTATCATCTCTGTAAAGAGACCGTTTACATGTAGATCTCATTTGACCACCTCATGGATAGTCTTCCTAGGTCTTTCTCTGCCTTTCACTCCTTATCCATCTTCCATCTCATCCACCCGCTTGATTAGGTACTCTGTCGGTCTTCTTCTCACACGTCCAAACCACCTGAGACGTGATTCTACCATATTTTCACAATAGGTGCTACTCAAACTCTCTCTCTTATATCTTCGTTCTTTATTCTATCCAATCGCGTATAACCACTCATCCATTTTCAACATCTTCATCTCTGCCACACTTAACTAATGTTCGTACTCCCCTTTAGCCTCCCAACACTCTTTACCATAAAGCATAGCCGGTCTGATAGCAGTGCGATAGAATTCACCTTTAAGTCTTAAAGGCACTTTTTTGTCACATGTAAAACCGGATGCACTACACCATTTTGACTAACCTGCTTAGATCCTATGATTTACTTCTTGTTCAATCTCTCCATTATCATATATGATGCATCCAAGATACTTAAAACTTTTAACTTTTCGTAGGATATTTTCTCTAATCTTCACCTCTGTATTAGGGTTTTCCCTTCGGCGGCCGAACTTACATTCCATACATTTCATCTTACTACGGCTTATGCGTAGGCCATACACTTTTAGAGCTTCTCTCCATAAATCCAACTTCTTATTTAGGTCTTCCCTTGACTTTCCCATAAGGACGATATCATCGGCCAAAAATATATACCATGGCGCATGCTCTTGGATATGCTCTGTAAGTACTTCTAAGACTAATGTGAAAAAGTATGCACTTTAGGATGATTCCTGGTGTATTCCTATACCAATAAAAATTCATCTGTCACACCACCTTGAGTCTTCACACTAGTTATAGCCTCATCATACATGTCACGAATATATGCACTCCTTACTCTCTTCTTTTTCAAACCTTCCATAAGACCTCCCTTTGCACCCTATGGTATGTTTTTTTTAAATTAATAAACATCATATGTAGATTCTTTTTATTACTATGATACCTCTCCATCATCCTTCTTAATAGGTATATAGCTTCTGTGGTGGATCTGTCTGACATAAAACTAAATTGGTTCTCTATTACTTGTGTCTCTTGTCTCACCTTCCGTTCTATCACCCTTTTCCATAACTTCATGGTATGGCTCATGAATTTAATCCCTCTATAATTTTTGCAACTCTGTATATCCCCTTTATTCTTGTAGATAGGTACCAATGAGCTATTTCTCCACTCATCTGACATCTTCTTTGACTTGAAAATCTCATTAAAAAGCTTGGTTAACCAATTGATGCCTTTCTCTCCAAGGCCCTTCCAAACTTCAATCGGAATATTAACAGGTTCTACTGTCCTGCCATTTTTTATTTGTTTTAAAGTCTCTTTTACCTCAAAATCCTGAATCCTTCGATAATAGTCGAAGTTTTGATCTTCTTCTCTAGCGCATAACCGACCAAGGCTCGAAAGTGTCTTCTGTCCTTCATTAAATAACTCATAGAAGTAGCTCTTCCACCTTTTATTGTTCTTCTCATCTTGAGCCAAAACCTCTCAGTCTTTATCCTTTATGCACTTAACTTGATCCAAGACTCTCGTTCTTCTTTCACGGCTCTTTGTGATTATATATATATATATATATAATATTTTTTTTCTCCTTCCTTCATGCCTAAAGACTGGTAGAGACCCTCATATATTCTTATTCTTGCTTCACTTACAGCCACTTTTATCTCTTTCTTAGCCGCCTTATATTTTTTCCAATTATCTGCATTACAGCACAAAGACGACTCTTTAAAGTATTCCTTTTTTGCCTTTATCTTTTCTTGTACACTCGCATTCCACCACCAAGACTACTTGTCTCTTGGTCCTATCCCTCTAGATTCACCAAAACTTTCTTTTGCTATTTTCTAATAACTTCTGTTATCTCCCTCCACATCTCCTCCTCGCTTCCATTCCTTTCTCATTTTCCTATTTGTCTTAAGAAGCTTCTTTCTTCCTCATCTTTCATTTGCTACCATCGTCCTTGGGTTCTTCATATGATGTCTTTTCCTCAACTTTTACTCAAGGAGAAATTTCATGACGAATATCCTATGTTGTGTTGTTAAACTCTCTCTCAAAATAATTTTACAATTAATGCAAAATTTTCGGTCGACTATCTTTAACAAGAAGAAGTCAATTTGAGAGCTTGTCATGCCACTCCTATAGGTTATAAGATGTTCGGTTCTCTTTTTAAAACATGTATTTGCGATGAGAAGATCAAAGGTTGAGAAAAAGTCCAAAATAGTTTTACCCTCGATATTGACCACTCCGAAACCATGGCCTCCGTGAATACTTCCATACGTAGTCACTTCTCTTCCAATATGGTCATTTAAATCTCCTCCTAAGAAAATCTTATCTTCCGAAGTTATGTCTTGGACCAAACTCTCTAGATCCTCCTAAAACCTTATCTTGTGTTACTCGTCCAAACCCACTTGCAATGCATAGGCGCTAATCACATGAAAAATACCTCCTTCCACCACAAGTTTGTTAGAGATGATCCCATCACCCACCCTCTTGACATCCACTATATCCTTCTTCCATTGCTTATCTACGATAATACCTACCCCATTCCTATTCTTCACCTTTCCTATATACCAAAGTTTGAACTCCGAGGCATCTAACTCCCTAGCCTTCGCTCTGACCTATCTTGTTTCTTATAGGCACATGATGTTAATCTTCCTCCTTGTCATAGTATCCATCACCTCCATGGATTTTTCCTGCTAGAGTGCCTATGTTCCATATCCCAAATCTCAACCTTCTGTCACTCTGACCTTTACCTTTACCTTTTTCTTTGTGAACTAACTTATTTACCCTCGTCTGTTTACAAAAATACGAGAATCTTTACTCATTTAACACTATATCCGGGTACCAATACAGCGACTCTTGTTCATTTGACACTGTACGCGAGCTATACAACTCGTTGCTTTCGAACAACGACCTAGCTTTAGCGCAATAACATCTTTGATCCATGTTATGAAAATTCAACTAAGTTTTTATGTTGGTTGTCAAAAGTTTAACACAACCCTCTTCCTTTATCCAGGTTTGATAATAGATTATAACTTCTTTAAAATATTTGGTTGTTCTTGCTTTCCATTCCTTAGGCCTTATAACAAAGTTAAGTTTGCTTACAAGTCTGAATTCTGCTTGTTTATTGGATATGATGCCAAACATAAAGGTTATAGATGTATGATTAAAAATGAAAAAGTGTACTTGGCTAAGCAAGTCAATTTTGATGAAACCTTCTTCCCATATCATACTATGTTTTCTAACACTAATTTTACTGATCAGAACTCATCCCCAATCATTGATACTTTTATCTTTTATATTTTTCAAAATACTACAAACACACCTATCCATCAATCACCTCTTTTCTTACAGTCTGACAGTAGAACAGACGCAACACCATTATCTACGCACCAATCTCACACTTTAACAACAACTAATCCAACCACACTAACATCCATCACACAATCTGCATTTTGTACCCCACCAACACCAGATTCTACAATTTCTATAGGAGGCGCTAAAATAGTCTTACCACCAATTTTCCCACCACCACCCCCCATTAACAAATACACATCCAATGACCACCAGATCTAAATCTAACATAAACAAACTCAAAGCCTTAACTATCACCAAAACACAACAAGTAGACCTGGCGAGTAATGTACCCAAGAATGTTGCACAGACATTACAATTCCCTCACTGGAAAAATGGCATGGATAAAGAATTCAAGGCATTGATGACGTGTCAAAAATGGACACTTAAAGAACCACTACCAAATGCTACCATAATTGGCAGCAAATGGATCTTTGCAATTAAAAGAGATCAACATGGGAAGATTTTGAGTTATAAGGCAACAATTTTTGAAGAAAAGGTTTCATTAAACTAAGTGAGTTGAGTATGAACAAATATATAGCCTAGTGGTTAGACCAAGCACTGTGAGAGTTATTTTATCTACAGCAGTGTCATTCGGCTGGCCTTAAGACAATTCAATTTTAATAATGTCTTTTTAAATGACAAGTTAACTGAATTTGTATATATGATGCAACTACAAGGTTTTTCACATACAAATTCCTCTCTTGTTTGCTATCTTAATAAGACAATTTATGGTTTGAAGTAATCCCCAAGGACTTGGTTCAATACCTTAGCCAACACTTTAATCAGATTTGGGTTTAAGAACACCAAATCAGACACATCTTTATTTGTGAAGAAAACTGTTGCCTCTATTACCTATCTATTAGTATATGTGGATGACATTATAGTTACAGGAAAATATATTCTAGATATTGATAAAATGATGACCGATTTAAATAACATCTTTTCTCTTAAAAGAACTTGGTCGCTTTAGTTACTTTCTTGAATTAGAAGCCAACTAGTTACTACAAGAAAATATACTTTTAACTCAGTTTAAATATGCATTAGAACTCTTAACTAAAGCTGAAATGGAGGCTGCAAGCTCCGTGAACTCTTTAACTTTACAACCAAAATGTGGCACATGTCACTTTTTCATTATAATTAAAATCAAATCTTTTCCTCCAAAATTAAGGAATTCTCTTTACTAATTTTACAACCAAAATATGCCACATGTTACTCTCTCATTGTAATTGAAATTAAATATTTTCCCCAAAATTAAAGAATTTTTTCCCCTTCCTTACTAATTTTACAACCAAAATGTGCCACATATCACTCTCTCATTGCAATTGAAATCAAATCTTTCCTTCCAAAATTAAAGAGTTCTCTTATCCTCCCTCTTGCTTCCTCTAGTTCTCTCTTTCCTTCAACCACTCTATCTATTTTATATATCATTATCAATATCAATATCAATGACTAATTACTAATTTCTAATCAAAATGTACATGAAATTCTTTAATTGCATTAAAATTAAAACTAAAATATTAAAATTAAAATTGAAATATACCTATATTATGTATTATTTGTTACTATCTAATTTAATAATCAAATGTGTCACATGACACTCTCTTATTAAAATTGAGAGAAAATATTTTTTTTTTCAAAATTAATAAACTCTCTTCCTAAATTCTCTCATCTACTTCTCTCTATTTGTCTATTTCTCTCTACTATTTTTACTCTATATATAATTTATATTTTATATTAATAATTTGATAAATCAAAATATGTCATCCGGTATTTTTTTACAATTAAAGTAAAATTTTTTCTTCTAAAATTAACAAACTCTCACTCTCACTCTCATTCTTCACCTTTATTTTTCTCTCTCTTTTCTCTCATTCTCTATTTTTTCTATCTTTTTGTTCTACATAAAATAAAATTAATAAAATAATATAATTCATATAAAAAATAATTGAGGTAATATTAGGAAGACTACAATACCTTACTCTTATTATTAGGCCATATTTGGCTTATGCAGTAAATTGTGCGTCATAATTTATGCATCAACCAACTATAAATCACTTGAAAAGTGTCAAAAGAATTCTCAGATATGTGCAAGGCACTTTAAATCAGGGCATTTTATTCACAAAATCCACTGACTTAAGTTTCATTGCTTTTGCAGATTCAGATTGGAGAGCAGATTTAGATAACAAAAAATTAATTATAAAATATTGTGTATACTTAGGAAGCAACCTAGTATTATGATAGAGTAATAAATAATCGAAAATGAGTAGAAGTAGTATAAATAGGAATGTTTATTGATTGGATCTAATCCGCATATCTGCAGTATTTATTCGAATTCGATCTAAAAATTGTGGACATGGATCCAATCCGCAAAGTTATCGGATTGGATCCGATCCACACACTAATAGAATTGGATTGTGGATTTTGTGTAGGTATCCGCATATCTGCGTATTCGCAAAAATAAAAAAATAAATAAGTAAATATTTTTTTTATATTTTATTTCAACTAATAATTATCATATATGTTATATTATTTTAATTTATTATTTAAGAAAAGTATGTTTAATATTATTTTAAGAGTAAACATGTTTAAAAGAATAGAAAAAATGAATTTTATTAATATTTTTTTTATAAAAATAAGTTTTCAAAAATATTTGTGTGTTTTGCTTATATATCCGATATTCGATCCAATCTGATTAGCAAATATGCGGATCAGATCTAAGCTTAAAAACTGTGGATATTAAATTCGATAATTTTAATGCATAAATTAAAATTTTGACTATATTCGATCCGATCTGCGTTCACCCGTATTAGTTTGAGGAGGAATTTTAGCAGTATAAGTGCTTTTGTTAGTAACAATGTTAAACAGATTTTGTTATTAGCAGTATAACCGCTTCTGTTATAATTAACATTCTAGAATTAGCAAGAATTAGTTAAAAGAGTATATTGGTAAATTCTAATAGTGAGGCAGCTTTTAGGATCTCTATATAAAGTTTAATAAATTTGCATGATTAACACAATAAATCTATTATATATATCTAATTTTACAACTAAAATATGTTACATGTCACTTTTTTATTATAATTGAAATCAAATTTTTTTCTCTAAAATTAAAGAATTCTATCCCCCTTTCTATTCATTTTACAATCAAAATGTGCCACATGTCACTCCCTCTCTCTTTATCTATTTCTCTCGCTCCTTCAACCACTCTATCTTTTTTATGTATTATTATCAATGAATAATTATAAATTTGACAATCAAAATGTGCAACATGATATTCTTTAATTATATTAAAGTAAATGTGTCACATGACACTCTTATTAAATTTGAGAGAAAATATTTTTCTCTAAAATTAATAAACTCTGTTCCTAAATTCTCTTATCTACCTCTTTTCCTTTTTCTATTTCTCTCTACTCTTTTCACTCTATATATAATTTGTAATTTATATTTTATATTAGTAATTTGACAAATCAAAATGTGTCATCAGATATTTTTTATTATAATTAAAATAAAATTTTTTCTTTCAAAATTAACAAACTCCCTCTCTCAATCTTCATCTTTATCTTTCGCTCTCTTTTTTCTTATTCTCTATACAATCCTTCTCAAGATTCTATCAGAGTCGACATCATAGCATGTTCATGACATAGCATATCCACCTAATCAAATCTTATATTTATTTGTCAAACAAGAAAAGGAAAATAAAGTCCTAATGAACGTGGTTTTCAATGAGTGATTCGTAATGGAATATAATACTCCTAATTGTGTATTGTATATAGTTTAATTATATATGATAATAAATTGATAATTAAAAGATGTATTCATCATAAGATGGATGAATTGGTTTGTTGTTTGAGAATGAAAACGAATTAAATAATGTGGTGATGGTGTTTGATGTTGCAGCCGGCATTTTAAACAATTTGGACAACTGAGAAGTGAGAACTGCCGTCCATGCATGCATCTTAATTAATTAATTAATTAATTTTAATTAATTAATTATGTAAAAAGAAAAGATCATGTTCCCCTGTGTGATGTGTGAGTCATTTTTTACAAAAAATAAATTTAGACCGATTCAAGATTTGATTCACCATCTTTTCGATCAAATTAATTTGTCTGACCTAATTTGACAAAAATAATATGGTTTAATCGGTTATATATACATTAAATTTTAATTACTTACAAACATCTTTAAAAAAAGACATTTTAAACGTCTTTATTTGAGTGGCTCCCTATAAATCGAATGTTCATACTTAACTAGTAACACCCAAAATAATTTGAGTAAGTATATATAAATTAAAGTAAATTAATGTTTCGGATTGAAGTAAATGCTACATCAAAATTCAAGTGTTTAAAGTGACGTGTAGCTAGAAAAATAAAAAAAAAAAAAACATTTTTTTCCTTACCATAGCCTATATTCTCAACATCATTATATATTTCTTCTATTGGTTATGTAGTATTTAAAATTAAATATAGATCTTGTTAACAAGAGTATTACTTAAAGTTACTTGACTTAGAAAATTAAAAGTTTTTATAAAAAGAGTAAAGTATTGTTTTTGTCTCCAACGTTTGGGGTAAGTCCCAAAGTTGTCTCTAACGTTTCAATCGTCCTATTTAAGTCCCTAACGTTTTAAAATTGATTCAATGTTGTCCTGCCGTTAAGGATCCGTTAACAGAATTGACGACGGGACAAAATTGAGACGATTTTGAAACGTTAGAGACTTAAATAGGACGAAAACATTAGAGACAAAAATGATACATAAAAATAAATTTTAATTTAATTTTATCTTTTAATAATATTAATTTTTTACTGTACATAGTATTCAATTATTTTTTAATTACATCTAAATAAATTACACTTAATCACATTACTTTCATTTTAAATAAATTTATTTTTTTATAATTTTAAAGAATTTTGACACATTAGAGACAAAATGTATAATTTATATTTTATTGTATATATATTATTTTTTTCTTTTCTGCAAGTTTATATACTAGTCATTCTACAAACATTTCATGATAACTAAAAATCTTTAAGAATAAAATTATAAAAAAAATTTAATTTATTTAAAATGAAAGTAATATGATTAAGTGTAATTTACTTAGATGTGATCAAAAAATAATTGAATACTATGTATAGTAAAAAATTGATATTATTGAAGGATAAAATTAAAATTTATTTCTATGTATCATTTTTGTCCCCAACGTTTTCGTCCTATTTAAGTCTCTAACGTTTCAAAATCGTCTCAATTTTGTCCCGCTGTCAATTCTGTTAATGGATCTCTAACAGCAGGACAACATTGAGTCAGTTGTGAAACGTTAGGGACTTAAATAGAACAATTGAAACGTTAGGAACAACTTTAAGACTTACCCCAAACGTTAGGGACAAAAACGATACTTTACTCTTATAAAAAAAAATACGTTAAAATTTTAAGTCTTTCTATATATATATATATATATATATTGTTTCAGATTTAACATCTCATGAAAGTTGTTAGCTAATAATAAACTCTAATATTAATCTTGTTTTAAATTTTACAATTATTTAACTCGATTTTTGGTATATTTCGATAGTACGTCGAATCGAGGTTATATTAAGATTTCAAGTATCGAAGAATAAATACGGCTTCTCTGAAAAAAAGAGTGAATTCAATCTGAAAATTACTTAATTATGGTATTAAAACAATTTATGTCGAAATTAGTAGTGACAAAATTATGAAAACAAACAACATTAAAGAAAAAAAATAAATGAAGACGACAATGAAAGTGTAAAAATATTGATTAAAGTAAAATAACAACAAAATTCAAAGAAAATAAATCAAATAAATAAAAGGAAGCAAGTTAAAAAGTTGACTTCTAACACTCACATGCACTTGCACTCCATGTTCTTTCGCTGCGTCGCGAAAACTAGGAATTTTATGAGTTTATGTGATGATTTAGTGTTTTTGGTTGAAGTTCTCTCACTTCTTCTGAATTTCTACTATTTATAGACCATAGACTTGCCATGAAACATGTTTGTCCACTATCTTACTTTCTCCTTTTTCTCAGCCATAACATTGCCTGAACCATGAAAATTTTTGTCTCCCAAATTTTGACACCCACATCTTCCTTGGCCTTTAAATTCTACATTTTCTTCAACTTATTCCTTAAATTTAACACCCACATTCTCTATTCATCCTAAAGGTTGAATGTTAGGCCTTGATGCTTAAGAAAAGGAAGTAATTGTCTTTCAACTTCCACTATTCTTATACCATCTTTCTTCAATTTCAATTTACCTGTATTGGCTTCTTATAATCGAAATTATTGGTAGTCGAAACGCTCTCTTGTCGAAAAAAATTTATATTTTGTACCAACAACAATAAAATTAAATACATGAATGTAAAGAAAAAAAATTGACCTGATGATGATAAAGGTCGATTTTTATTTTGCTGAGTGAGAGATAAACAAAAAGAGCATCTAATTTTGATTGTGGCTTAGTAGGCATATAGCATGTTTGTAGTATCTAAGTGGGTGTTCAGCACCACGAAGCATTATTAATTTGTGGGAATGAAATCATCAGAAGTAGTGGAGCAACTAGGGAAAATGAAAGGGCAATTATATAACCTAAGTAGGATAAAGAGAATTGAAGGGGTGCGACTCACTCGTCGTTCTGGGAATGAGCCAATTATTAGAGCATAAAGCATCACTATCAATCCTCCTTTGTAGGAGGAAAATGAGGAATAAAGTTTGGGCTCCTCTAATTAATACTACATTCCACGTAACCAAGCGCGAATTTTGATCAACTTCTATATATTATTATTACGTGCTTATTAGGATAAAGGTAAAATTTGACAATTCTATTAATTTAAGTCCCACTATGATATTAAGTATGAGTGTTCATGAGTTAGGTTAGGCCGAATCGAATTTAAGTCAAATTAGATTCAGTCTTAAAAAAGTCATCAGATTTAATTTAATTTAATCTAAAAGTAATTTAAAATAAATTAGATTAAAGCTCGGATTGTCTAAAGCATAATTCGAACTCAATCTGAAAATAACACTGAATAAAAATGACAAATCCAAATCCAATAAAATATGCCTCGAGTCCTAACTGAATTTCGTGCAGTGTCGGATTTCAGGTTGAGTTAGGTCTTGAACACACCTAAAATTAGGTATTTAAAAAAAAGTCTCTATGAAAGAACACAATATTATTAGACGTCAATTTTAGTACATAGTACATTTATGTTTATAGTGGCTATGATTATTATGAAATATTGTTAAAAGAATTATTCTCCACATACAAGCATTTTTTTCATATAAGTCTTTACAAATCATTTATGTTCACGTACTTTATACCGTTACTGCACGTTCTTCTTCTTGTATGTTACTACGTACACGTTCTTCTTCTTCTTCTTCTTCTTCTTCTTGTATGTTACTGCACGTTCTTCTTTTTCTTCTTTTTCTTCTTCATTATTTTTCTTCTTCGTTATCATCGTCATCAACACCACCTCTTCCTCCTCCTCCTCTCCCTCCTTCTTTTTTCATTGGAATTTCTTCTCCTCCTTTCTTTTTCTCTTTCTCCTTCATCATCAGTTATCTTGTTGTTGAAGATAATGAATAATTCATGTTCAAATTGTCAATTGAACCATAACGAAATTGATTATTATTTTAAATCCAATCAAGTGGCTGAGGTGTGGTTCAATTCAGAAGGGAAAATGTAGCATTAGAGGAAATATTTTTCTGTATTTGCAGCAAATTTGGGTGTAATACGAAGATATTTGGGTATATTTTTATTCTGATAAGTTCTGCATAATTCAAAACTCTTCGTCTTCTTCTCATTTTCTGCTGCTTTTTTTCTTATTCATCTTTTTTTTTTACCTTCTCAAGTTTCTTCTTATTTTACTCTCTTAATAAGAATAAAAACAAAAAAAAATCAAACAAAGAAGAAGAAAAAACACATAATGCTATAAAATTTTTTGGAAGGGGATGAACTTACATTCATTTAATTAAAAGAAAGAAAGAAAAAAGAAAAAAAGAAGAAGAAAAAAAATGCAACATTAGAGGAAATATTTTTCTGTGTTTGCAGCGAATTCGGGTGTAACACGAAGATATTTAGGTGTATTTTTATTCTGATAAGTTCTACATAATTCAAAATTCTTCATCTTCTTCTTCCTCATCTTCTGCTGCTGCTTTTTTTTTTTTCATCATCATCACCATCTTCTTCTTTTTTTTTTATTCATCTTTTCTTTTTTATTTTACCTTCTCAAGTTTCTTCTTATTTTACCCTCTTAACAAGAATAAAAATAAAAAAATCAAACAAAAAAGAAGAAGAAACACATAATACTGCAAAATTACTTGGAAGATGATGAACTTACATTTATTTAACTAAAAGAAAAAAAGAAATAAGGAAAAAAAGAAGAAAAAAATATAGCATTAGAGAAAATATTTTTCTGTATTTGCAGCAAATTTGGGTGTGTTTTTATTTTGATAAGTTCTGTATAATTCAAAACTCTTCCTCTTCCTCCTTTTCATCTTCTGCTGCTTCATCTTTATCATCTTCTTTTTTCATATTCTCATAATTTTTCTTGGGAGGAAAAAATCAAACAAAAAAGAAAAAATACATAATGTTGCAAAATCAATAGAAAGAGAAGGAGGAAAATAATGCAGCAACAACAACAGTAGTAAAAAAATGACGATGAAGATGAAACACGTAAAGAAAAAGGAGGAGAAACACAAGGAAGATGGAGAAGAAGAAGGAAGAGGAGGAGGAACGCGAAGCGCACTATGGAAACCATTGAATAGTGTGCGTATTGACACGCTCGTATGGGTGAGCATCCTTTTTGTTGGGTTTAGCCCAACTTGTATGACTTGTAAACCAAAATAATTTGTATGTGTAGCACTTCTCAATAGAAGAGTTTTAGCATATACAGGCAAAAAGAAAAGAGAAGATATGGGGAGTGAATAAATTTAGTGTACAATGTGTATAATATGGATAAAATTAAAATTTAAAATAAATAAAGATTTGCAACAGTTACGTAAACTCTAAAAATGGCTTCTCTCTTTCCCATCTGATGTGACTGCCTTTTCGTCCAGTCTCTTTCTCTCTCATCGGTGCTGCGCCGCCATATATATCAGACCTCAATCATCGCTCCCTGCACCCCCTCAATCATCGCACTTTCAGGCCCCCCACCCGCCGGCGAGCCTCCCCTTTCTTTATCTCTTCTCTACGCCACCTTTCCGCGTCCGAGTCCTTCTCCTGTTTCTCGCCAAGCCCAGGACCTCCCCGAGCACTGGAGTCTTCGTGTCAGCCCCTGCTTTAGCAACGCGCAACCACCACGAAGCCTTCTCTCCTCTTCTTCGAACCACCATCACCGTAGCCTCACACTCCTTCTCACCTTGCAACCCGTGCCATCACAGTCTCCACCTCCTACGACGAGATGACCTGCCTCTGCGCCCAATCCGGCTCCCACATGTGCCGTACTCTCCGTTGGTACGACCTCGGTGTCGGTGGCATGGTTGGCGCCGGCGTATTCGTCACCACCAGATGCACCATTCACCTCTATGCTGGTCCTGCCGTTGTCCTCTCCTACGCAGTTGCAGCCCTCTGCGCTCTTCTCTCTCTTATCCTGCGCTTGACTATCCTATTCTTTAGTCTCTCTTTTTTATGCAGATGTTCATTACACTAGGTCGGCGGATATTTACTTTTATGTCTAATACAGATGGTTATTTACGTAAGTATAATTAAAATAATCTGAATGTTCAATACAGTAGATATGCGGATAGTTGTTTTAATGAGCATTTGGATGATTAGTTTATTGGATTTGGTTGAAGCATACAGACTTAACATTTTTAGGGGTGATCAGTATTATATGTAATCGGATGGTTCTTTTAATTGGGGGAGTCACGGTGCTGTTGGCGCTGCTAGAAGGTGGGTGACGGCGCTGCTAGGGTTACTAGAGGGCGGTCATAGCACTGTTCGGGTTGCTGAGGGGGCCAGGCGCTGCTATAGGATTTGGTAATGGGTAGGAGATGGTTTAAATTTGAAATTGGAGATAAAAAATTTTTGTTACTAGAGTTTAGGGAGTGTTTTGTTTTTTTAATCCACCGTGGACTAATAAACTAGTCCATTATACACATTGTCAAAATTTCTCATTATCTCCCTAACAGAATTCTAAAAAAAATTATAGTAAAGCAAGTTGGCACTTGAAACCCAATCATTTTCCTATGAAAGTAACTAAAGTCTTCGCAAAAAAGTTGAAAAGTTAAGGCACTTATAACTCACATTATTATGGAACCTTCATTATTTAATAACCTTTTCTCCTTTGGATAAAAACCAAACTGTAGTTGTTTTTAATGGTAATAGTAAAAAAAATACTTGATCTATTGCTAATTATTTGGTGAGATTGGATTTCTGAGTTATATTTAAGTTGGTTTAGTCTGATGGAAAAAAATATTGTTATAAGATAAAAATTATGCGATAAGTTAAATTGTCACTTTAATACTCTTTGCATTCTATAAAAAAAAAAGTAAAGCCACAAATTTATGAGAATTCACATTTTGGGCAGATTAATTTTTAAGGAAACAAAAAAAACTAATAAAAAAATTATATTGAATAATAAGTCATTTGAGTTATAGTTCGTTTACTATTCTAAAAGACGTTATTAGTACTTTTTTTTAGAGACTAATTTACTTATAGTATAAATTGTTAGAAATTTATTTTTTATTTTACTAAAAAAAATACATTTTAAAACAAAAAAAAAAAAATAAAAAAACAGCTTCTCATCCTCTACGAGAAAACCACCCCTATATTTGTGGATTTTATCCAAAAGCCATTTTAGGGCAACACCTAAAGTCTTTCCAAATATAAATTTATAAGCCTTAGCTAGCTATCATATAGAGGTGTTCCCGAAACATCTTAGATTATACATACTTTTTATGTGCCATGTATTTTACGGATCATTATTATTCACCTTTTGACAAACCTCGACGAAATTAAAAGCTAACACCTATATATTTTTTTTTTCTCCAATTGCGATTTTCTTTTTCAAAAAAGCATTTTAACTTTTAATGCAAGGTCGTTGTTAGTCGGGCAATCATTCTTGCCGGCCTGCTCCNNNTAAGGAGTGCATTATGTTCACATGTATAATGGTCTGAATCATTGACTTCTGTGCCACGCATATATACACAAGCTAATATATATAAGGAAATTAAAATTGAGAATAAATAATAATTTGAGAAAATGATAAATAGGTCTCTGACTTTTTGTTTCGCAGACATTTTTATTCCTGATCATTGAAAAATACTTTTAAGTCCTGACCTTCACAAAACTTGGATGGATCAGTCCCTGACGGAGATATTTGGACGGATCAGTCCCTAATGGAGGCATTTGGACAGAGAGACTGATCCGTCCAAATTTTGTGAAGGTCAGGGATTTAAAAGTATTTTTCAATGGTCAGAAACAAAAATGTCTGCGGGACAAAAGGTTAAGGACCCTTTTCTCTAAAATAAAAATCATGGAGACAGTGTAACACATTGGAGCATGATGTTGAGAGACACATAATTGTACCTTGGAAAGATTCGTTTCATTTTCCATTGGGGAGGTGTAAGTTCTTTGGATGCATGAATATAAAGGGAGGAAGAAATTGAAAGGGGATTGAAGAGAATAGCATAGATTATTGACATGTATATATGTAATTTGGAAATTGGGGCCACATAAAGGAAGATAGAGAGAGGCATAATAAGACCCTGCCATGTGCAAGTGTGGTCCATGCACGAAGCTATTAATCTGAAATCTAGCTAGCATGGTTCCCCCACCTTATAGCTCGTGATCACCATTCGCCAAAATTGCAATCTCAGCTCCAAGAAAGTGAAAATGCAATTGCACCTTAGAGGGTTATTTCTGGGGTCCCAGCTTAGTAGGATTTGATGGATGCACATAATAAACATAGCTTGCTTTTCTCAGGGGAATGCATGCCTCTTTAGTTTTCAACTTTTCATTGCTTTGCTTCATTAGCAATTTTTTCTGCACATATGCATGTGATTTTTAACAATCACTATGGCCCTCCTACTCTGCAAATAAAAGTAAAAAATTTCACTTTTCATTTTTTTTTTTTTTGGTTAAGATTTCTTTTTTGAACCTTTAAGCTAACTCACGTGACTTGAATCTTATGTTTTTATTGAAGAAATTAAATATTTTTAGATTGAGAGCTAAAATTTGATACTAGCCGTCCATGTTCAATTTTAAAAACAATTAAGAGAGAAAAGAAATGAGTTTACTCAAGACTTTGGTTAAATTAATAGGATGAATTTTGTCTACTAATGTATAAAAAAGATATGTATCTACTAAATGTCTTGTAGTGTTTCTTTGGATATACTTTTCACTTATTTTATTTTTAACGAAGAATGCTTGATTGAATGTTTATGTAAAAGTTCGCTTAATAAATAATAATAATGCAGTATATATAATATTCACTGATTCTTGTACAATCCTACTTGATTGCATTATTGGTTAATCTGTTATCGTTTATTGATTATAGGTCAGTACCTGACTTTGATTGTACATGTTTGAATTTATTTCAAAATTGCAATTTGTGTGTCGAATTGGTGATTATGAACTTTAGTTATCGATGCATTATTCTTTTTAGTAAGCTCTACTACTATGGTGATACTCCTATATAAAATGTACTTACTATATATATGCTTAATAGGCTTGTAAGTACACATATTTGTTTTAAAATAAAGAATAAGATTTCGATGTACATGGCATACTTTCACCATTGAATATACAACATGAAATTTGGATCTATGCATATAATCATTGTTATTCTATTTTTATACTTTTATTTATTTATTTTGGTAAAAAAGCTTTATTTCTTTTGGCACATATATGCATTTGATTGTATTTTTCTTTTAGGTATCATAGTATTGGAACTCTTTTTTTTATATTACAACAGTCAATCACACTAGATATGTCATTAGTAGTTTTTTTTGGTCAGTTGGATTAGACAACTCCTAATCCTACGTACAAGTACACATACTTACACACTCCTCATATATTTATCAATTTTTTTCTCCTCAAATACAGTTGGTAGGAATTGAGCCCGAGACCTTTAAAATAGAGAGGAGACGGAATGCCGTGTAAGCTAAGGATCATTGCCATGTCATTAGTAGTTTAACACAAACCTCTATCCACGGTTATAGTATTAGGTTATGCGTTGGATGTTTCAATCTAGCTACAAGAATAGATTTCTTAATTTTTGGTCAACAATTTTGGAACAAAAGTGATATGGGTAAGGGCTTTGGAAGAAACAGGGACAAGTCCAAGATATCTTCTTATGATTAACTTGGCCCGACAATCATGCTATTTGTATGTGGTAATTATTTGTTGGGTCATTGGCCCCTTTATCTACCAAAAAAGATAATTTTTGTTTTTACTAATAAGAATTGAATATGAATTTTGAGCTCGTAGAGTGGCCCAAGCTAAAGGTTTATTATTATAGCTCACGTCGAAAAAAAAAATTGTTTATTATATAGCTCAATAGTGATTAGCTTATAAACGTGGTGTTCGGAGTTGATTAATTGAATTGAAGAGATCAACAATTGAACATAATTTACGAAATAAAGACATGGTTATTTTTGTAATTTTGATATAGACAAGTGAAAAGCAAAGTTTAGAGAACCGAACCAATTATCGAACTATTTTAGTTACTAATTTATTGATTTAAAGATTTAACCGATTTAACTACAATTCAATTGAAATAATTGAATTATAATAAAATAATATCTAAAATTAAAAATAAATACATAAAATATAAATTTTAAAATATATATATTAAGTTTTGTTCATTTGGGTAAACAACTTAAATAAATTTTTTTGGAAAAACATCTTAACGCATAAGGATTTTTATTAATAGCAGCTTATAAATAAGTATTTTGTATTTAGATTTTTAGTTATAAAAGTACTTATTTTAAAATTGTAGCGTTTGGATAAGTAACTCAAGAACTTGTTATAACTAACTATTAAAATAATAGCAAACTATATAAAAATAAAATCACATGTGAAAAAAATAAAATTAAAACTGAGATTTCATATCACACGCAATATTAAATACAAATTTAATAATAAAAATAGAGTGATAAAATGATAAAAAAAATTAACTGGAAGAGATATATGAAGTTGGTGATTTAGATGGAACATTGTTTTAAAATAGTGGTGGAAGGTTAATACTTTCAACAGATAAATTGTTATGTAAAAATAGTGATGGAAGGCCAATAATTCTAGCAGATGAAAAATTGTGTGAAAATAATAATGGTAGAAAATTAAAAGGTCAGTATTTCTAATAGGTAAAACTTGCCTGAAAATAATGATAGAGAGCCAATATTTTTAACA
>NC_029787.2:133187587-133191952 GCF_000816755.2 Arachis ipaensis | reverse complement strand
TTTTTAAAGCCAATGAGTAATAGTTCAAATGACATAGTCTCCCCATATTCAATTAAGAAATTGTGGGTTCGAGTCTCATATTTTAGTAAAATAATAATAATAATAATAATAATAATTTGGGTAAAGTATATTTTTTGTCTCTGAAGTTTGACAAAAATTTCAAAAATATCCCTAAGTTTTATTTTGTTTCAATTTTGTCCCAAAAGTTTTCGATTTGCATCAAATATACTCCTAACAGCTAATTTTTCAAAAAATTTAAGACCAATTCAACAACAATTTCATAAGAACAATCCTCAACACAAGCAAATCAAGCATATTTTTCATGCATTATTGTTAGATTGGTCTTAATTTTTTTGAAAATTTAGTCGGTAGAAGTATATTTGATGCAAATCGAAAACTTTTGGGACAAAATTAAAACAAAATAAAACTTAGGAGTATTTTTGAAATTTTTTTCAAACTTTAGGACAAAAAGTATACTTTATCCTAATAATTTTTTAAAAATTAAAAACTTTTTTTAAATGATGCGATTATGCGAAACATGTAACTTTTCATAATTCAAAATTCAGAAATCACTGATGAGTACATCCTATGATCCTATGATTCCTATCCAAGTGGAGTGTTTCTTCTTCACTAAAGAAATAACATCCGCTATTTCTTGTTTGTCTCATTGGAGTTTTTCCTTTTTTCTATTTTGGTCAAGCCTCGTTGGAGTGTGTTCTTCGGTTCTTTCTCCCTTAGCTTCTTGGGCTAGCCTTTCATAGTCTAGTAGTGACCGAAAAAAAGTGAGCAGAAGGAGCGGAGGACGGCGACGGCGACCTCCGAAGGAGCGACTGCGCGAGGAAGACCCAGAGAAGATGGAAGTGGAACTACTTATGGCCTCTGGAGTTCTGCACTTCTGCCACTTTGATGTGATGATACTGATGAAAAATTGCAGCACCAACATAACGAAGTTATTGTGAATTTGGATCTGATTTTCCCCTCCTCATACCAAAACGACGTAGCTTAGCCGGTATTCGAAAAACCGACCGGTTTTCGATCTGGTCCAACCGACCAATTTTCGACCGGTTTTCAAGTTCGTCATCGGTTTTCTTGGCATCCGGTTTTTTCAGTAATTCGAATCGATCTCTCTATCGATTTCCGATTCGAACTGGTTTTCAGAACCTTGGTGAAAAGTATTGTTGGCAGCCCCCAGGTTTGAAGGGTCGGATCCATCATATTGAAAACGATAATAATAATTTTGTTATTTTCATCGTTCATTACTTGATACATAGTTTGTCTTCTTAGGTTATCTTGTCTCTCTTCTCTCTTCCCCTCCATTTTTATCTGGATCCACAAGCCAAAGGTATTCACTTCAATATCCATTCCCCTCTCTCTCAATTGTCTCCGTCTTGATTCATAAGCTCCCTTGTTTTTTCTTTGATTTTAATTTTGCTGTCTTAACATATTCATTCATGAAAGATTTAATATTTTACCTGCAAATTTCATGTTTCCCGATCTGGTCCACTGCTATCCATATCCATTTGTTGTTGATCTGGATTGATTTGTTTGCTCGTTTGATAATTGCATGCTATCTATTTGTTAAAATCACGCAACCAAACTCATCTAATTTGTGAATTATGACATTGTCCATCGTCAATACAAGTATAATTGTGTTAATCGTCACTAATTTGCTCATGTATTTATTTGTATAATAAAATATTGTACCTTGTTGGGCATGTTAAGTTGGACTCAGTGAGACACTTCTTTGCTCTGTTGAGGATGATATATGTTGAAAAGTATTTCAAAATAAGTTTTATTGCTATTGAGTTCCTAATTCTGAACAAAATTACTATTATTCTTTTTGCAGCCATGGGAGAAATGAATTGGATTCAGCGCAAGATCTTCCTCTACAATGTTACTTTTGGGCTTTATATGTTGGATTGGTGGGAACGCTGTACTTTCAGTATCCTCTATTGCAATCTCTTCTACATGGCTTTTACCTCATTTACATTTTTTCTTTTTCTTTTTTCAACTGATCTAAAACTCAAATCTTTTCTAGATATTTATGTGGGGGAAGTGTGTGTCTTTTATGCCAAGGAAAGATAAATGAAACCATATTGGAGATATTTTACCATTTTGGATCATTTTAATTTAGATAATTTTTTTTTCTTTCCAAAAGTTATTTCAGAACATTATTCGACAAACAGCACAAAGTTGAGTGCCTTGAATTCATGTGCAATCTTGTCTGTTGTGGTACTGCTTGTATATGTTCCTAAACTTTTCTAGATATTTTGCTGATTGTATTAATGTGGTTCGTGATACGATATATTACTGAGTTCTTCAGGAGGTGAGTGCAATCCATTTCCTCTCTTCTAATATGTGTTTTAATTATTGTAAATTTACCTAGCATTGTGAGATAGTCTTTTATTAAAAATTTAGCAAGTTAGTATCCATTTTTCACATGTCTTTCGCCAAATTCGCAAGTAAATGTGGATTCTTTGTAAAGCAACCCCTGAAGCCCTTTTAATATAAAATTACATTTAAAATGCTCTTCAAAATGATTTTATTGCTGAAGCTATACATAACCTGTTTCTGGTAACAATGCTAGCAGCCTTTTGCTACTTTCTTCAGTACTAGAAAAATTGCTCCTGCTCCACCAGTTTGACCAAATTGTGTAGTTACATTTTAATGGCAGGTATGTGTTCAAGCAGTATATGTAGATGGTGACTTGAGGATTCATATTAGTTGCATTTGGTGTAGCTAACTAGGGAAATATCCTGTAGCAGTTTGATATGAACTGACTTTGGAGTTTCTTCAAGCTGCCAACAGAAATTGCGCATCTCATGCCTGTTGTGCACCGTCGTTAATCTTATATTTTTGACATTTGCTTGCTTAGATTGTATTATGTGGGATGATAATTGCATTACTAAGTTGTAATAATCTTTTTTTGAGAATTTTTACTATTGTGTTTGAACTATTGAAAATTCAAAATGTGAGATCCTCTTTAAAGCCATAAGGTTTCATTGAAGACCCATGTTTAAAATGTATCAAGTGACTGAAGCTAACGAAATTTGTTTTGATCTCGTACGATTTTCTTTCTAAATTGAAGACAGCTTAAAGAGAAAATCAGAAAGAAGTCTACAGAATTTAGTTTGTTTTTTCGTTGTCCCTAACAAATGGATTGCTGCATGCATACAAAGTGTATCATCACTCTGACCGAACTAAGTTCGTTATTTAGTTTATTTGATTGTTGGTTGTTGTTGTTGGTGGTGTTTTCAATTATTATTATAAAAAAGAAAATATCAAAACCATGAAAGCATATACGTTCTCCTCTTTGAGGCAATTTTGTTAGGTTGGAGACTACTTGTGCAGCAAAGTTTACCTTTTAAATTTTAAGCATGCATACAAAAGAAAACTATTTAATTTGAAAATTGAATCTTACGTTTTGAGTGTTTATTAAATAAGAGAAGATTTTAATTGGTAAAATCACTTGGGATTTGGTTCCAAATGCTTTTAACATATAGCAAGATTTTTTTTTTTTATTTAATTAAGCATTCTGAAAAGAGCAATAATTAAGAGTTTTAATTTATCCTTTAAATTATTCTCTTGATGTTTAAATAAATAAAAATTTAAATATATTTTATTCTGAAAATGTGAAAAAGATCATTTTTTTTTAAAAAATATTTAAAAGTTAAAAGGATAATCAGGAGAATAAATTATGACTTTTAATCATTTTTCTTCTAAATATATGACTTAACTCAGAAAAATTCAATTGAAGAGTACATTTGTCTTGCAATTGGTAAACAAGGAACTTGATTCCTATTTAAACTACGTTTGTTATGACATGATTATTTGAAAACTTCTATCACAAAAGCGAGTTAAAAAACAAAAAGGAACATTTGGATGATACTGAATACTTACTGACAGAGAGTAAGTTTGCAACATGGTGTTATACTTTCACCATCACCTTTATTATTACATTAGAAGATGATACACCAGAGACTTTTGTCAGTTATAATATCCATAAATATTGTTAACTGGAATCCAAATTAACCCCAAAAAAATATATATATAAAGAAATAGGACATAAATGGAAGCATGTGCATTGAAGATTGAACAACTAGTAGTTAAATTAAGATTAAAGAACCAGTAATTTGGAGAATCCAACCAGAAATGTCTTGGAAAAACTATTCTCTGCCTAATGAAGCCATTTTGAAAATCAAAAACCCTAAACTAGCATGTCAAATTTTTACAAGTTGGCGGCATATTCAACAATGAGAATCATGATGTGAGACATCAAAAGTGCCACCAAAAGTAAGAGCAGAAAGAAACCTAACTAACACTCCTTATTCACAGCATGAACATCCATCCTAATAGGGCTTCAGA
>NC_029787.2:133179296-133187470 GCF_000816755.2 Arachis ipaensis | reverse complement strand
ACTTTCATTAGCTGCAGCAGACATATTCAAAATCTCGGGCGACCGAAATTCCTCGCAATCAGTGGATCCGTTCTTAGTGAAAAAGGCAATAAGAGTGTTCATCATTCTATGGACAGCTAACTCAAATTCTTTCTGGTTCTTGGCTGTACTATTGCTAACAGTTGGACCAAGATTATATACAACTGAGCCAACAGGAGCCCCCTCGGAGTATAATTTACATGCTGTCAATATGTCACGTGCTCGGGTCCGGAAATGACCAGCAACCAGATCCTCAAAATGCTGCAGAGGAATAAAATGCTAAGATGTATAAGCCCATGATTTATGCATGCATGTATGATATCAAAACTATCAAGACAATACTATATTCAAAGAATGAGAAAAAGACATTTGTTCTAGATGCCAAACCTGTGGAGGTTTGCGCATCGTATACATCATTGTCTTCAAGGATAAAATAAATGCATTATCACTGTACTCCTTAGATCTTCTATGCCCATCTCGACTGCCTCCATATGATTCTGGGTATCCAGGCTCATTATAGAAGGGCTTCTCATTCAAAATCAGAGCTTGTATGGAAACCAAAACTTGTAGCATGGTTGATTTTCCTGGAATCCAGTTTTCATCATTATTCCTACCTTGCCAAGTGCCCAAAAGACTAAGGCAGACTGTTCCACATTTATATAAATTTGGATTTATCCTAACGCCACCGGAGTGGTAGTGAACTTTCTGCAGTAAGATAATACAGGTTTACATCACATACAGCAAAAGGAACATTCTATAACACGTGGAATATTTAAGAGATGATACCTACCGGGGGAGAAGCAGGATAGTTATCAGGAAAGAAGCAATCAAAAAAGAAAAGACCATCGTGGTATGGAGTGCCTTGAGGTCCAATGATGGCAGCCCTCAGAAGCTCCATCCTGGATTCACTAACTTTAACAAATACTGTTTCTGCAAAAATATGTTTGTGAAATGCATATGCATACCTTACCATATAGCAAAACATTATTTTTATAGATGCAGGACATAGTGGATTACTTAAAAAAGGAATACCTGGCAAATTCTCCTCCAAAATTTTCCACTCCTCCTGAATTCTTTTGGCCCAGTTCTTGGATCGCTGTAGGGAACATTCAAGAAAGAGCAAGAGCAAACAATCAAAAGCTTGAACATATAGGTTGGTAGATATAACTAACAAACAGTTTTCCAATATCATTACCTGTGCCGCTGAAGTACCCTGCTTATCAAAGAAATGATCAGGAAAAGAATCAACAACATCAAATTGCTTAAATTGCCGATATTTTTGCATCACAATATCATCCTTGGCTTCTGCTTTTCCATGGGAACTTGATCCTTCAGAAGCACCAACTTGCTTGCATTCACTTGAACCAATATCCTTCAACCAAGGCAGTGACGCTTCAACCCCAGTAGGTAAATTGTCAAATTGATCCTGCATACTTGAATAAACATCGTCGTAGTAGTCCTCATCATAATCAACTTCAGAGCCATAATCAGGATCTTCATCCATTTCACCTTCATCAATCATATCCTCATCATCCTCACATGAAATATCATCAGAACCATTGGGATTGTTTGAATTCAGCGATCCTGAGGTGGAACTCTTGCAGAGGTCACCACTACCAGAGGACTCTCCCACATTCATAGAGTTTTCATTGTCACCTACAATGGCATCCTGACAAGAGAAAAAAAAAAAAAACACATGTGAGCTCCTCCATGAGGTAATAAAATCATCATACACATGGTTTCACTTTCACATTCCCAAATAATTATTACAGTTTACACACTATTACATGCATGATGAGCTTACCATACAAATTGTTACACTCTTTAGAGACAATAGTAGTAAGCATTTAAAGTTTAGGGCATTGCAAACTACAATGTTGGAAATTTGGTTCAGTTACAGTTGAGTATTGAAAAGACATAAACTCGTGGGAAAAAAATCCCAGTAATAATTGACCATAAATTTAATTTGCAGTAACATTCAGAAGAGGATCATAAAATGATGAGTCACAATTTGAGACATTTTTTTAAGCCTGCAAAGGCCAAAAGCATCCATGGAAGAGGAAAGGCTCTAAAAGACATTTTTGTCCATAGCAACGTTGACGTGCAAGCCAAGGAGGAAATCACTATTCCAGCAGCCCCAAACAACCCCACAACGTGAAAAATAATCATACTAGAAAAAAAAAATACACACACACACACACACACAAAATCTGTGTACAAAAAAGTGGTGTTCCATTATTTTCTTTTAAGGGGAAAATAGAAAAATACAAACATAATTGTTTGAAAGAACACGTAAAGTTACGAAATTCAGACGATCAAGGATGAAGGTTAAAATCCAAAGGGGTACCCACAAACATTACCAAAAGAAAGGAACAAACTTTACCATAATCCAACGATGAAAAACATGAATGGTTAATATAATAGCAGAGTGAAAGATATGAAACCTACAAGGTAAAAATCGAAAACTTTTTTAAGAAAAGGGAAATATTTTTTTCCTTATTTTATTGTTTTTTTTTTAGGGAAGAAATTGGTGAAAAGAGAAGAGGGGTACCTCTTCGTCCTGCTTGCGTTTCTTGATCGCAGAATTGGGAGCGTTGCTATCAAGATCCATTGGAATGGAATCAAAGGCGTCTCAACCCCACTCACTACTACAGAGATGCTAACAAAACAGCCACGCAAACACACTTTCACTCTCCCAAATAACAACACACAATGTTCCAATCTATTCCTACTTGGTTACTACCTTTATTTTTTTACCCTTTTTTTTTCTTTTAAATATTTATACCAAGAAGTTTCCTTTTGGGTTTGGGTTTTCGGTTTGGGGTNTTTTTTTTTTATGTTTCTTTTAGTCGTATCTATAAAATAAATAGTGATAGATTAACTCAAAATGCACAGGGAGTATAGTCAGTAATTGGTGACTTAGGGATTTGTTTGTTACGCCTTGTGGCGGGTGATTCTACAGTGCTCCATGCCCCATCCGGCCACGCATGTTATTGGTTGCTGATGTGGAGCTTGTTTGTTACCGTGTGTGGCTACGATGCGCCTGACCTGGGAGTGAACGTGGCCCTATAATTTATAGATGCAAATTCAAAAAAGTAGAAGGCCGAAATGACATACACATTAAAAAGATTAAAAAGAGAAAATGGGAGTCTTAATTGGCGGATAAATCCTCTATTTATTTGTTTATTTAAACCATGTAAATGTAAATGTATTGGATTATGTTCAAAATTCAGGTCATTCCCATATAATTTCACACCAACCGTTTGATTAACCCTACTGCAGTTGTTGTTTAAATACCTTTTGTCAAACTTGCTGATCACGACCGCATTAATCTGATAGGAAAACTGAGTCAACAACTGGTTTATGTATTTCCAATCCGCTTTTCATGGCAAAAATTCACGGTTGTTTTTCCACATCATGTATGGGGTCCCAATAAAAGCGTACAACAGAAACAAGATGAGAACAAAATTGTCTTCACTATCTCGTTAAAATTGGATCGAAAAAGAATTGTGAAGATTGAAATAGATGAAAGCTTCAGCAATTAGGTTGTATAATGGAAATCGTGTAACCTTGCTATCTTCAAGTTTCACTGATTAGAGAACCTAACTCTTGACGAAATGCTGTAATTCTTTAGCTGCAATGCGTATATGAACATAAATATATCATATATGGTTCAGAATCATTGAGGAAATAGATGCTATATAAACACCACAACTCTGCAAAATGACAAGAACAACCAATATCCAAAGAAGTAAGCAACTATAGTATGAATTTCTACCAGACACAAAAGTGGTGGGACTTTAGAATGTTTTTAGAGTAACTTTAAGAAATTGACCAAAAAATAGTAACTGCCATGATACAATGAGAGTTTAGAACAATAAAAGAGTTGCTGAGCTCGCAATGGAAAACAGAAGGAAAATAATCAGTAATCAAATGCAAAAAATGATACATGTTTAGAGACAAGGTGCAGAATAATAATTTTGTCATGTTCAAGTATCTAAAAACTTATGTTTTCGTTTCCGCTGTGTCTTTCATGTTGGTTCTTCTTTTCGGAAAAATTCATCCTCCAGACACAACAGTGACCATGTTTAATTTACTGACTAGACACAACACTGGAGATAAATATTTGTATAAAAAGATATCTTACTTCAAACTCCTCATCTTTGGCTTTCTCCTTTAATGAGAACTTAACTATAAGAATTGGGTTAGAAATAGGGATACACAATACAAAACATCAGCTCATTTACATTCTTGATCACAATTTATAATTATTTTTTTTAATGAAAGGAACTCTTGCTAGCAGGTGTAGGCTTTTCATCAAATCTGGAGTGTTGCTGTTGCCGTTTGGGCATAGAAGGAGAGGCCATTCGAGTCAGAGCACGAGCAAAAGGGAAGAATGTAAATGGCAAAGTGTTCTTGGCCTTCTGGCCATTTTGTACTGGAGTAGCTATAACAAATTTAACCGCACAGTCACACTGTTATGTATACATTATAGGTGGCTACTCCAATGAAAATTTTATGATTGTCATCATGTGAAAATATTTCATTTTGACCATTGGATGATAGATTGTAGGGCTTGATTTTTACTTGAAGTAAAAGTGTTACCTTTATTCAAAATGTTGCTAAACAAATAAGTTACACTTTTTAAACAAGGATCATCATGAAAAGATGTTTTTGGCATCTTCATGGGAGTAGTTGCCTACATTATATTCAAGATATTCATCACTCAAAAAAGGCAGAACCTGAAATATATATACTTGGTAAAGTTCTAAACACACTTAGTGCCAGAAAAGCTTATATCTTATGCTATGTGATTTTTTTTTCAATAAGCAGAAACACTAATAACCTTAAAGCATGCATTTGACAAAAATATAAGGCTTTCTTTTAGATACTTCCTTAGCTTGACCTCTGCAAAATTTGCACCAATCTCAACCTCAATGATCATTACTTGAAAAGAACAAGAGAGTTTAGTAGTATTAGTTGATGAATAAAGGACAAAGATAAGAGAGAGAGAGAGAGAGGTAGGAAAATGTTTAGACCTCTGCAAGAGTAGTGCAGTTTGTAGAGGATGCCCAGTTCTTGGTCTGAGCTGCACAGAAAAATAATATAACTACATTTTTCCCAAGAAACATAACAATCCATATGTTAACCACTGAGAAAAAAAAGAAGAAACCATCAAGCCACCAACTCAATCCATATGCTAACACATGATTCCACATCCCTAACAAAGGAACTGCCAAGGCACCGACTCAATCAAAACAAGAGAAGAATACCAAAAACACAAACATTAATTCTGATAAAATAAAAAAGGAAAAAACATTGTCTGTATAATCAAAGCTTATCACTACACATGCATATATATCAGACTATCTGCTTAAGATAGGGTTATGATTCTTTATTTGTCCTTGAGCTGATCATGGAACAAAATACACATTTTTATTAAAAAAGGTTTAGCCATTTGCTACTAGATTCTTCTATAAGAAATGAGTTTCATGCTCTCTGCAATTCAGAATAAAATTGTTCAGTTAATTTGTTGTTCTCATGTTCTTCCAATTCAATCATCATTGCAAAATAATATTACAAATGAAAACATAAAGGGTCATGAAAAACTTTAAAAAGGAAACCAAAGTAACTTATAGTGAGAAAATTGCAATAATCTGTGTTTATATGCAGTAAATGATAGATTAGCATATGCATAGATTAAGTAACAAATCTTATAAAATACCAAATTTTCATCCTCATCTTTTCTAGTTTCATGTCAATCACTTTGACACTAAAGCAGAAATGGTGCACATAAGGTCTACATATAAAGTGGGGGGCATATATCATTACTCCACATTTCAGCAAGAGAAAATATAGGAACCAACACTTTTGTTGAAATCTGACCAGCACTTAACTATCAAAAGGAAAATGATTAATCCTACACCGTTAGATGTCATCTCACACCTTTGAAAATATTGATGATGGCTAATTGATGGCTAAACATCACAAATTCTGCTGGCCCCTAGCGCTCATCGAAAACTTTATAGTATATATAAAGTACATTCACTAATCACTTCCTGTGTTCAAGTAACATTTTTTTTTTCATTTTTGATGTTCTGAAACGTACATTTGTTGTGACAATAACACATAAGAAAGAATAAATAAAATATAGAAATGAAATCACATTAGTAACAAGAAATCTAAGCTAAAACCACCATTTAGAATTTAAAAATTGCTTTTCCTAAGCATCGCATTATAGATTACCACAAAGCAAGGTAATATAGCTCTAGGATTCAAAATACAGAGTTCTTCAATATCTGATGAGTCACGGCTTATTTTCTTGATCAATGAATCAAAACCCGAATCAGTCTCTTCCTGAATCTCTTGCAAAGGATTGTGAACTCTTCCAGCAATTACTCTGCACACTATAACACACTTCCTCAATATTGGTAATGCTTCCTCGTTGTATTCAAATAAAATAATGGAATCAAAGGCTTGATCACTTGTAGCAGTGGTGAGAACCCCACGTTCACCATGGAATTCTTGGTTTGCGTTGAAACCATGCTTCAGAATTTGGCACAAACCACATTGTTCTAAAGTGCAGCTGAGGATAGAAGAGTAATTTACTAGACCAAGGGAGCATGCAATGGTTGTTCCATAAAACCTCATGACTTCATTTCCATCAGCTATGCATCGAGGTTGCATGTTCTCAGCTATGTTTCTCACTCTTTCTCTGCATTCCTCAAAGGAAGCGAGTGTTTGTGGAGTGGTAAGAACTTTTAAGACACATTCTATATGTGCTGCTGCATTGGTTTCAGTAGTTTGAGGGTTCATATGTTTGGTTTGGCAAATTCTTTCTATGATCTTCCAAGATGAATCTTCTCTGTGAAGTTGCAAAACTGCGAACATGTGTATTCATGCATGTCACTTTTCAAATGTAGCCTTCTTACAAGTTTAAAAATAAGGCAACTACTCTCATGAAGATGCCAAAAATATCTTTTCATGATGATCCTTGTTTAAAAAGTATAACTTATTTATTTAGCAATATTTTAAATAAAGGTAACACTTTTACTTCAAATAAAATCAAGCCCTACAATCTATTATCTAATGGTCAAAATGATGTATTTTCACATGATGATAATCATTAAATCTTCATTGGATTAACTACCTAAAAATAATACTTGTGACGTTACTATAAATTGTCCAAATACATTCTCAAAATGACCATTTTTAACCGAAATTATATAGTGGTGGAGTACACTGGTCACTAGTCTATCTAAATAAGTGTTTGATTTAAGGAAAAGTATAGCTAACCAATAAGATTTTTGAACAATGTATAAACAATGTGAATTAATAGGGTTAAAAGAGTAAATTTAATTAGTAGCATTAAATTAGAGTGTAGTATATTTTCATTTGATTGGTAGTTGTTCATGTTGTTCAAAATTTTCATTGTTCTCCTAACACTCCCCTTGATTTAATTCCAAAATTAGATTCAAGTTTAAAATAATTTAAAAAATATGAATTGAATTGATTTGTAAATTCTATAAAGTGAGATAACTAGCCTGATACAACTTATGAATGGGAATTACTCATAAACCTATTCATAAATTTTCTACTGCCACTACTTGACCCTGGTACTTTAATAACAAATTATGTCTAAAAAATTGAAAATGTTTGGTAACCAAAGAAAATTAGCCAAAAACAGTCATAACTTGCTTTATTTAACATTTATTAATTGTTGTGACAATTAATAAATGCTAAATAAGACAAGTTCTGACTATATTTTTTATCTTCGTAACATTAATATATTTTATATTTTAGCATATATTTTATATGAGTGACTGATTTTGTATTTGATTTTTGAAGTGTTTAAATAATATAGTTGTTTTTAACATTTGTTTCAATTTTTTTTATTTTTTCGAGAATTTGTTTCAAATTGAAATGATTTGGTATGTTAAAAATCTTATTTTTATTTTTTAGATATTAATTAGAAGAAAGATAGAAGGGCCTGGACCCTCGAATTGATAAGATCAGAGGGGATACGGTCCAATCACCGGAAATGAAGGCGATTATTAGTGGTGATAGAATATTGTGTGGTATATGAAAGATAAATATATAAAATCAATTTATTATATTAGTTTGTAAATTAAATCATTCTTATTTTATATAATGAT
>NC_029787.2:133166857-133179277 GCF_000816755.2 Arachis ipaensis | reverse complement strand
CGAAATAATAGAAATATGTGGTTCAATCCATCATGTGTTATTGTCTTATGATTATTAATAGAAAAATAAATTTAATTCAACAAGAGAAAACAAATAAATGACGATCAATACCTGAATTCTCAGTGATATTGTAATCTTCCACACATTTTTCTTGTTTGTCACGACATTGATGATGATGATCATGATGACATGTTGATGTTAGTGGAACCCTATTAGAACCTTTGTGCATCGAAATCTTTGACTTTAAGTAACCACTGCATTGGTAACAATCAACATATTGTGTTTTCGTCAAAGACATACCTCTTCTTGTTGATCTATTTGATGATTCTTCCATCCCTTTGTTGCCACCATCTTCGCGAGTATTATTGATGTGAGTGTAAGGATAAGATAGATAAGTCTTAATCTTAATTTCCTCGCTCGTGTCATCAAGGACAATATCATGTGTGACAGGATCAAAGATTATTGCATCATCACCACCACTATGTTGTTTCTCTGAATTTGAACCTTCTATGACTTTGTCTCGTGCGTTTTGTTTTCTATGGTGCTGCCTTCTACTTGTCATGGGATCATGAACTTCTGTTGAGTGAGGTTTGCAATAATGAAGTGAATTCTTCAGAGATAACCAAACCTCAGACATTATTCTCTGAATAATAATGACAATAATATGTTTGTTTTAATTTCTTAGTGACCGTAAGAGACTTATCCTCAAAGTATCTATAGGCTTTAATCTAATTTCAAAGGTAACTAAACAATCATGGAAACTCAATTATAAATTTTTTTTGTATTATTACATAAGATTTTTTATTTAAAATTTGATTCCTTTGCTGGATCATTCACTAATTATGGGATGCTCATGAAAAATATTGTTGAGGAGCATGACCTGTCCACAGTTCATGTCAAGCTTTTAATAGAAAAAAATTTAATAATTTTAAACTCCAGACTCCCAATTCTTTTTTAAATTGAATTTCAAGTTCCCAATTTGTTTATTATTCAAATCCCAAAAATGTTTTCTTTTGTTGACGAATAGATATGAAAAGATATAATGTATTATTTCATCGTCATTATTTAGTTACTATTATTGTTTAAAAAATTTTTTCTTTTTCTTTTAACCTACCTATAATAATTAAACAAAAATGTTAGCCTGACAAAATTAAGTCCAACCAAATTATGTTTATTGTACGTGCACATTTTTTTTTTTCAACATCTGTATTGTCTTCTCTTCTTCTTCTTATTCTTCTATATATATGTTCAACAAAATTAGTAAGGCAGAAATTCACCTGTAGTCAATTTTATATAATGTTATTATTTAATTTGAAAAAAAAAGTTTATTATATACAAATTGTTTAATTAAAAAACTAATTTAAATTAGACTAAACAGTTATTTTTAGTTTTTTACTCTCTTCTTTTTTGTTACGTTTTTAAAATTCATTATCTTCTAATTTTTCAAAACTAATCTCAAACTTTTAATTGGTATGTCCTTCTTATTCGTATTTTTTAATTGAATTTTTTTATTTCAAATGTATCCTTATTTTTTATTTTTATTCAATTCTCTTTGAATGATGAAAATTATTTAATAAATACGCAAATGTTCATCTTATCACACCATTTGATGTTCAGGACGAAACAGAAAAAGATGGTTCCATTTATGACCTTTTGTTCGTATCGTAAGCTTGGTTTCCACCTTCCATGTGGATCCTAATTTTTTTTCTCCTTCTTTTTTGATTCCTAATTTTTCCTCCTTCGCCATTCCTATACAAACAAAAAGACGTGAGCTTTGTTTTTTTTTTCCAGAATACCAAACTTTACTTTTTCAAACAATTTGTATACATATATTTCACATAAATTAAATAAATAAAAGTAAAAGATAAATTTAAAGAAAGAAATTTGGTCAAGAAGAATAAAAAAAAAAGAATGTAACAAATTCATCATTTAGGAATAATACACAAAAAGAATTAAAAAATAATTTTTAAAATGTGGTTATTTGATTTATTCAAACCGGTTTTTCAAAAAAAATCATTTATATAAAATAAACCGATTTTTTTATCAAACCAAATAATAACTGGTATCAATAATCTAGAAATAGCTTCATGTGAAGTTGACTGTAAATGAGTTTCTACCAAAAAAAATTTGTTTGATACAAAAATTTTAGTGTATAACACAAATTTTTTAAAAGACTATGTGTTTATAACATTAATGAGTCATCCAACTAGCAAAATATGTTTTGTAGCAAAAATTTATGTGTAAAGATTTTTGTATTATTGATAAATTTTTGTATTATATACAAATTTTTTTATACTATATTGATAAGTTCATATGCTATATTTAAAATTTTTTATGTTATATAATAAATTTTTATGTTCTTTAACAAAAAATTTTATGTTAAAGAAGTGAAAAGAAAAACGTAATGCATACTTGCGTTGATTTTTGTTTAATTTGTGCCACTTAGTTGAATTTGGATTATTTATGATGAAAATATATTAAAAATAGTTATTAAAAATGTGGGGATCAGAGATTTGTTTATCATGATTTTTTTGAGTTAATACTCAAAGTGGTTCATAAACACGTAATCGAGTTTCATAAACGGTCCTAAATTTACATTGACTCCAATATTGTCCCTGAATTTAATAAAAGTGACTCAAAGTCATCTCTAAAACATTTTTTGGAGAATATTTCTTAACGACGTGATGACATATACGGAGAGACGCCACGGTGGATTGGTAACGGCTATATGATGTGGCTGTTATGGCCATTTAACTCAATTTAGTAGGGGTGTTTATAGATCGGATCATATCCGCAGTAAATATTTGCATCCGATCCGAAAATTGTGGATACGATCCGATCCGCAAACTGATCGGATCGGATCGCGAATATCTGCTCTGCATTTGTGTATCTGATCTGTGGATTAAATTCACATTTCACCCTAACCTAATCCTAATCTCACTTCTCTTGCGCTGCATGTAACACCCTACCACACAGAGCTTTACACCTAGGATGTAAAACAGAGGTGGTGTGGTATTACGACCTCTAAAATAAAAATATATATAATAATATTTAAAAGGATACAGTATACGAGAAACTTTGAAAAACGGATAAAGCAAAAATCGTAAAATAAAAAGTGCAATGCTCCGGAAACAAGATTACTTACGTGTGAAGAAACTAAGGTTCAAAGGCATAAATAAACAGAAAGTATGAATAGAGGGTAAAGAATACAAAATAATAAGCTCCTAACTCAGTCTGCGAAGTTAAGGCTAGCCGGAGAATATTTACATACAGAATATATAGCCCGTAGCCCAAAATACATGTTTAAATTCATCCACTTCGCTGCAGAAGCTCCAGACGCCTACCGAGGTACCTCTCGACCTGCATCTGAAAACAACAACATAGTATGGAATGAGAACCGGAGGTTCTCAGTATCGTAAAGGTGCCACGCACATAAGATATAAGGTCTTGGGAATGCCACAGGCAATCCTAGAACGCCGACACTCATATTATAAACCTTAAAGAACTAAAACAGAAGCCATGAATCAGGGTGGTTCTCTAAGGCTTTCTAAACTAAACTAATTCCTTAAATCTAACTAAAACGTAGCTAGAGCCCTAACTCTCTCTGTCTTTCCTCCGTTCTCCATCTCCGGTGAAGTTGTAAAGACAAACAAACAGACAATGACAAATACAGGTAGGATACAAATAATACAGATAGCAAATACAACAAATAACATATTATAATCACTTATGCAATCCCAATTAATGCACAAACAAGCAAGCAAATTAAACAATATGCACATGATGCATGCCTGTCCTATGGCTGATGAGTCTCATCTGTCGGTTATCAAGTCAACCCGACAAGTCTGGCTGCTAAAGCCTGGACTGTCCCCCGTCTCGCATCCCCAAGACTCTATGCATAGCTTTTTCACACACACACACACACACACACATTATATTAAATTTCTCAATGGGGGTATCATTCCCGGGAATTTATACGTGACCGGTCACCCTTACGACGTAGGGTCAACAGAGTATCGAGTCTCAACCTGGAACACACACACACACATATATTATATTAAATTTCTCAATGGGGGTATCATTCCCGGGAATTTATACGTGACCGGTCACCCTTACGACGTAGGGTCAACAGAGTATCGAGTCTCAACTTAGAACACGTGGTGGCAAGCCATGGTACTTTACCCAGAAAAATTCGTATCTCAGATAATCATTTCATATTCATTCATAAACATTTCATAATCATTTATTATGGCCATATCATCACTTATACATCATATAATTACACTTTTATGCATAACTTATCATAATCCAGAGCAAGTGGGGAGAAACCACAACCCTTGTGTCTACCCGGAGAGCCTCTATACTAACCAACCTGGAGCAAGTGGGGCGAAACCACAACCCTTGCGTCTACCAAGGATGTACGTTCTCATATGCCCAAGAGAAACAAATAAGGGGATCCTAACCTCCCACCATCTCGCTAGGGGCGATTTTACAATACCAGGAGGCACAAAGAAGGGTATCCTCACCTTCCACCATCTCTTGGGGTCACAATTTCTAGAATGAATACTCAAATGTAACATTTATTCTTTTCTTTAGCCAGTTCAAAATTCAAGTAGTATATATATATATATATATGCACCCTACCTCCCCATACCTAAATCATTACTTCTCAAACTTTCTTCATCTCCAAGTTACCACTTATTCCTTGCTTCATCTCACTACTGGGTATACTATTAAGATCTACAATTAAAATAGTGAAAATAGAGGTTTAGAGGTTTAAAATAATGTTTAAAACACAAAAATCTCATTTGTTGAAAACAAGGGTCACGCGTACGTGTGGGCCACGCGTACGCGTGGGAGTGCATTTACTGAAGGATCACGCATATGCGTGGGCGTACAATTTTCTATGCTCGTGTATGCAAGCACCCTGCTTGCGTACACGAGATACCCAACCCGAATAGGTTGGTCGCGTCGCATGCAGTGGTGGCGTACGCAAGTTATGCAGAACAGCAACAATGCTAAATGCTACAGAGTTTCCAACTTTGCACTCCAAACTTCCGACGCGCATAACGTTTTCATTTTAAAATATTTTTCATCCGTTCTTCGAACGGCATAAACTTCACGGACTCAATTTTCATTTAAAATAAGTTTGAATTAATTTAGTGGTCTGGAAGCCAAGTTATGGTTCGTCGAAATTTGGCCAAAAATCAGTTTCACATAAAAACCTTCAAACCTCAATTTTCATTAAAACCAAACTCAAAACCAAACTTCTAAAGCAACAATCAACTCAACAATATATTAAAGCACACCAACACCGTACTAAATTGTTCATATCACACCACCTTCAATCATACTTCATTATTATATAATTTCAACCTAATTTCATCATTAACATTAACATATGTCCACTTACTCAATGTATATCTTCATATCTTCCTATCATTCACCACCATCTCACCAATTAACATACTATTACCAATATACACAACAATCATCCAACACATATTCAATTCACATCATAATCATCATCAAGGGTGCTAAGCATTAAATGTTTTCATACATTCCAACCTATCCTATAGTGATATAGCCTAAGTTTTCACAGAACATTATATGTTAAATACGTAAAACCTAAACCATACCTTGGTTGATTTCTACGTATTGTCCAAGGAAAATCACCAAAGCCAAAAATAGCCCCACAAGTCCAAAATCACTAAAGCATGGACACTAATCCTCCACCAAGCCTCCAATGTATACAATCAAGCTCCAATTTACTTATACACAAACCTAATTCACATATATTACACATACATACCCAAAATTCAATATCTAATATACTCAATTAAGGAATTAGCTAAGGTTCTAGAATTCTCACCTTATACAAGTACCAAAGAAGCAAGATTGAACGTTCTCCTCAAGCTAATTCGAGCCTAAACACCAAAATTGAACAATTTTCATTACCTTTGTTCATAAATTTCGAAACTGAAGGTGAAGAAATTGAGGAAGAAAATGTGGATTCTTTACCTCACAATATTTCAAACTTTGTAGAACTCGACGCCACGATCGCGTGGCCACAAACGGTGCGGTGATTGGAGCTCCGGATCAAAAATTATGATTTGAATGGAATTGAGGGTTTTGGAACTTAAGGTATTCTTCCCCCTTTTTGCTTGCTTCCCAGCACGTTTTGCATGCAGAAATGGGAAGGGAAGGAGCTGATGCTCATTTATTTAATGAGTCGGTTGGGCCCGCAGGCCCAGTTTGGACCCGGTTTGACCGGTTTGGCTCGTTCGGCCCAATTTTTGGCTAAATTTTTTGAAATTAGTGTCAAAATTCTTATTTTAATTAGCTCTATCCTATTTTACTATAAAATTTACATTTTTAATCTCCTTTATTAAAAGTTAATTTATTGATTAATTATTCGCTAATTTTACGTAGTTTACACTGCAACCCCAACTTACAACCATTCACCACAAATCTCTCACCCATTCACCCCTAACTGCACCCATTCATCCCTAATCTCTCACCCATTCACCCCTAGATGCAACCATTCACCCCAAATCTCTCATCCATCCTCAGAGTCAGAGACACCAAACCACCCATCGGCCACTTTGTCTTTGTATTCCTGATCACCGTCGGAAGCTGCTCACCGAAGATCTCCTGATGTTCCTCCCTCTTCGTGGCATGCTTCTTGTCGGAGTTGTTCCTCGCGAAGTCGCGTAGTCAGGTTCGTCCCCTTTGTTGCATTCTCATCGATCACCGTTGCTTCCTCCGTGACCGTGGTTCATGGTTCGTGGTTCGTGGTTCTTGGTTCTCGCTGGCATTCTCGTCCCCTGGCTCCCTCGGCTTGACAACCTCTGTTCTCTGTTCTTGACCTCCTCCGTACTCAATTCCTGCCACATCTCCTTATCTCCATCCTCCTGAACCATCTTAGGTATTATAACTAAGTACTTGTATTAGTATATAATAACTTAGATTATTTTTTTTCAATTTACTAACATATTTTACTAATTTTTTAATTGATATTTTCTTAATAGGAATACATGATTGCTAAATTTACCTTATGGCTGCTGATTTAAGAAGGGATCAACTTATTTTACTTTTGTTTTATTTTAAGCATTTGCAAATTGTTTAGACCTTTAGTGTGTTATAGTGTTGCTGTTTTATTTTAAATGAGACATGTATTTTATTGCTTGTTGTCTTCACTTATTATTGGAATTGTTTGTTGGAATATTTGGTATTATATTTATTTGTTTGTATATTTTAGTTATAATTATTATTCATATCAATCCTACTAGAGAACCAACAGGAGTCTAGCCAACAACAAGCCAATAAGTGTTTTTGAACTGTACTTTATACTAATTAATTGTCATTAATTAGTGATTATTTAAATTTTATTTTTTAAAGATACAAAATTAATGATTATTAATTACCTCTTCTTACTCTAATTCACCTTTTACCATTTATTACATAAATCCTAATTCCTCTTTCAAAAAAAAAAATTCGAATTTCAAAAAAAAAAAAAAACACCAAAACATAAGATAAAGAATTATTCAAATCCTAAAAAAAAAAACATACAAAACATAGTAAAAAAAATATCCAAAATTAATAAAAAGAATCATCCAAATCCTAAGAAAAAACATACAAAATATAGAAAAAATAATCATCCAAAACTAATAAAAAGAAACATATGAAATTTAGAAAAAAGAAACATAAAAAACTAATTAAAAGAATCATTCAAAACCAAATAGGAGGAGGAGAAGAAGAGCCACAGGGTAGCCGGTGGGGGACTCGCGGTGGCGCGTTGCGAGGAGGAAGCCACAGAGGCCACACATAGTGAGTGGATGAGTCGCCATGGATCAGAGTAGTTGATCCCGCATCGCGAATGGGGCCTGGCGCTGGCTACGTCACGACAGATGAAGAGCCGTAGGATGCAGATTATGCACTGTTTGGCGCGACGGATGGAGGCCGTGAGGGTATTTGGCGGTGCAGATGCGTCGAGTTATGATCCCGCAGCAATGGAGGCGGCTATGTCTAATGAAAAAGGACGGCGGCGGGACGCTAGGAAGAGGCCGCGCAGCGCGACAAAAGACGCGGTGGTGGTCGGCGGCACCAAAAACTGCGTGGAGACGGCAGATTTGTGGATGGAGAGATTTGATTATTTCCAATTGAATGGAAAGGGATTAGGTTTTTTATGGATTGTTTTTATTGCGTACTATAAATGTGATTAGGATAAATGTAGATAGAATTTTTTTGAATTTTGAATTTTGATTTTTAAATTTTTATTTATTTATGAAATTTAAATTATAATAGAGTTGACTTATGTTGGCTGGTAGGGGAGTTATTTTTCTATACTTTTTCTTATTCATATATTGTATTATTTTATTTTTGTTATTTAGGAAATGTTTGATTAAAATTATTTTAGGAATAAATAGGTTTAAAAGTGTGAAAGAAATATTTTTATTGAATTTTTTACATAGAAATATGATTAAAAAAAGAAGGTTCAATTATGCAGATATATCGGATATCCGATCCAATAATAAAAAACGCGGATATCATATCTGATCCGATCCGATTGGGATTGTGCGAATTGGATCGAATTTTCGGCCATATCCTATCCGATCTACGTACACTCCTACAATTTAGTCCCTGAAGTGGTTTATAACCCTAATCCCCAATTTGAATTCCAAATAATTGTGTTCACTATTAGAAGTCACTTTCTTTCTTCTTCTCTACTCTAAGTCTCTACTTCTTCTTCTCTGTCATTGTTAAGCGTGGTTTGAATGGGTCATGATAGGTGGAGGTAGCAACCTTGTTGGTAGCTCCAGTAATCGACGATCCGAGGGTAGCTGTGGGAGGAGAACCACCAGAAGCAATCATGAACGACTTTCAAATAGGTGTGAGTGTAGTAGCTAATCCTTCCTCAGCTCAAATGGTCAGGAATAGATGCGAATCTAGGGAGACTATTTTATGGTTGTCCTGACTACAATGTAAGTGTTTTTTGTTAATGTGTATAGCTAGTGTCTTTGCTCATTCAATTTGTAACATTTCTTCTATATGGGTATGAAATGTGATTTGCAGAGTATTAACAAGAGATGGTGTGATCTTTTTATGTGGGCTGACAAAGTTCCAGATGAAAAAGAAGTAAATAGCAGAGATAATCCTGAATTTAAAATAGAAGAGTGGAGAATAAAATTTGCCTAGAAGATTGAAAGCTTGGAGTGTGAAGTTAGGGCTCTAAAAGTGGTATTTTATTTGTTGTTGGTTATTGTTATGTTAATAATTGTGATTTTTGTCTGTGTAGCATGGAAGTGGTGAAGGCCATTTAGATATTGTGAAATAGAAAAGTCTAAATGTGATGTGATTGTTGTACCTTATGAACAAATGAATAGAAATGATAACACAATATTCTATTTTGTCATTGTTGTTGCTAATTGTAATTTAGAAATGAAGGAATATGAAATTAAAGAACAATAATAAAATTTTAAACATTCATTGATAACATTTAGCTTATGTTAATTGTTTCCAAATTTGTTTGTGTCAAACTAGACACTATAAAAAAATAACATTGAGTATTTAATTCAAATTAAAATATATATACTCTGACACATGAAACTCAGAAATTATAAAATTCAATGTTTAAAACCAAAATATCTCAATGAAAAACATCTAAATGTTCAATTCTTAGATTTTTTTTGGTAGTTTAATTTGAACTCTGGAGTTGGTACAAATCGTAGGACGTTACGCAACCTTAAAGCTGTAGCTGCAGATGCACCAACTATTGGATCAATATGAGTAGTTGTTAGTGGTGGAATATTTGAAACTGAAATAGTGGGTGGTGGAGAAGCATTTGAAACATTTGGTAGAGGAGCATTGGTGGCTAGTGGAGGAATTAAAGTTGGTACAGTTGGTGATGGTGAAACAGTTGAGGGACGAGGTTGTTTTCTTTTTTGTGAGAGCTTTGCGGCCTTGTTTGGAGTTACACAATAGTTGTTGCAACCTGTAGGACAATATTTAATTAAATGGAAAGAAATATATAAAACAACAAGAAAAGAGAACAATAATTGAAAACCTTTTGAGAGTCTTCATTTTCTGACACAATGGATTGATTCATGCCAAGATCAATCTCAGTAACATTGCTTTCATCTTGTACTTCAGTTGCAGTAGGTGGAGATTGTTGCTAAGTATCTATATCAACTTCATCAGATGCAGCAGCAGCAACTGCAATAGTTGTAGACCCTTATCACCACAATAGCGGTAAGAACCCTCTTTATATACCATCTTTATCTTGGTAGTCTTCTGCTTCTTACTTTCCACTCGACCTTTATCAGCATTCTTTTTTCGTTTTTGGTTAAGTGTTCCTGACATCTTCTTAAATTTGGATGTTTGTAGTCTGTTGTAGATTGACTTCTTCCATAATTTCTGGTCAAAAATAGAATTGATATAGAATACATATATGTCATTGTATGCATTTATTGTCAACTATTTATGACAAAAATTTCTTCTACATCACTCGTCTAAAAGAAATTTGAATAAAATATATATTTAAATTCGAATAATATTGTCATTCTTATTCACTTTATCAATTTATAAATTTTTTTACTTTAAATATTAAATTCATAAAGAATCAAATCCCATAAGTTTTGTTTCGGCTCCTCACTTTCACTACATTCCTTAATGCCTAGACCTTATTTCTAGCTAGCTTAGCTACTAAATCTGCTAGTCTATTACACATGCGATGCGAGGACCAGATTAGAAGAAAAGAAGTTAAAACTTGGAATTATACAGAGAATGTCTTGAACAATAATATTTGTTAAATATATATAATATGAAGTTGCTTCGCTTGCTCTCTATTCAGCTTTCATACATGTAAACTATCAGTCTCCAAAATAATATGTTCTCCATGCATCCCTTAGGCATTTGAACTGTCCATAAGGTGGAGATAAGTGTATATGTCCAATAAAATACTACATAATATTAGAATTTTCTTTTGACCTACGACTATCATAGTAATTGACAATGTATTTGTTATACTTTGATTCCGGACACCTAACACCCTACGGTGTTAGTTGAATGAACATTGTGTATGATTTAAATACTTGTAGAATTAATGATCAGTCAAAATAGAATCCATCAACTATGATAGTGAGTTTGAGCTCTACGATTATAATGAATGAAATAAGCAATGCCTTGGTCAAGGGGTTTGAATGAATTAAGAAATGAGTTTTCTTAAGTCATTCATAATTCATTATAATAATGGTAACAAGTTAGAGTTTGACAATCAAACCATACTCTAAAAGTTAGCCAAGAGCTCAAAAGATGGAAGGAGTTGTATTTTTATTCATCTTAGGTTCTTAGTAAAAATATTATTACTTCATCCTATCGGGTCATCAAGGAGCGTTGCTAGATGCCAACCTTGATTAGTAAATTTAGTATGACTAATTTACTACCCGCTTAGTATTGAACCTATTGGGTCACACACTAATGAGTGTTCTAATCCTTGGTAAATAATCATTTAATTATTATTCTGATTAAATCAAATAAATAATTATATTAATTCAAATGGAATATTATTATATTCTTTGCTAACACCATGAATATAATAATATGATAATTGAAAATATTAAATAATTAATTATTTATTCTATGATGAGTTTTAAATATGGATAAGATTCTAACTGATTATATTTCAAATTAAGTTGTAATTTAATACATAAATCAGACACCAATCTCATACTATATATATATGATAAAAGAAAAGAAGATAAGTTTTTCTTTTACTTACACATACACATATATTCCAATAAATTACTTTATTACTTACACTGCGTATTATAAACACTTGTAATTCTACAATAAATTCCCCTTTCAATGTTGAAATCGATCCTAAGAAATTTTGGCTTAAATTAAGCTAGTATATATAACAGCACTTTCAAAGTTTTGAGCCACCATATAATTTGTACTAATCTTTATGGTTCTATAGAGTACTCTTCATATAATATCACTTTATTTTTTTCTGTTTACTTATTAATTAAAGTATAGTTACAGCTGATCTTGGTGCAGCTACAATCTTCCAAATTTGAATCCTTTTTCACCATACTTTTTATAAGCACTCTTATTAATGGTGAACTTACCATTTGGTTCTAGCATCCACATCAGATGATATTGTTCCTCCCTTTATCATAGTATGGGCAATTCCAACTAACAGACTTTAATGAACCATCAATGTGAATGAATAATGTATCTAACTTTTTTTGTTTTAATGGTAGATTTGTGACTTGGTGTGAACAAGAGATTATATTAAATACTTTCGTCTTATAAAAAATGACCAATATACTAAAATTAACCATCAAAATTAATCATAGTATAAAATATATATTAAAAAATAAATATACATTAAAAATAAATTAAATTATAGATATATTT
>NC_029787.2:133164346-133166512 GCF_000816755.2 Arachis ipaensis | reverse complement strand
ATTAATACAATCTGATATAATTCATATCTAATTTTTAACATCAATTTAATTCAATTTAAATTGGATCTAATTCAATGCAAATTGGTTTATATATATATATATAAAAAAAAAGCATTTTTTTTAATAAGTCTAACTAAGTTGGTAAGTCTAAAAAAAAGGAAATTTTAGGATAAGTATAATAGACAATGAGAATGTTAAACAATGTGAACAATGAATATATTAGATGTTTAATTCAATAGGTATGCAGATAATTATGTTCATTATTTTTAATTGGATTGTTGTTTTTTTTAATTCGATTTACTCATGCACAGTTAACAATGATTGGATGTTCAATTCACTAGGTGTGCAGATGATTATCTTAATATTAAAGTTTATGAGGTAATTTGAGGGTGGAGTATTTTTTTTACTTTATTGAGTCAATTCTAAAACTTAATGTTTACATTGTTTACAAAAGTCATTATCTATCTAGCAAAACCTAAAATTTCATTACAAAGTATACAAATTTTATTACAGAATACAAAAAAATTTATACATAACACATAAATTAATGGGTATCTCTAAAATGAGCATAATAATTATGTGCTTATTGGATGTGCCACATTTATATAGATCATTAAATTTTATTAGATGAAAATTAAAGACCAATATAAAAAAAGAGCACTGATGGATTCTAATAAATATAGAATATTCTAGTACATAAATAAATATTTTAAATGACAATAATTTAATACACAATATTTTAAATGGTAACAGAATCTTTTATTCTTAAATAATTAAATATAAAACATATAAATACAAAAAATATGAGTATTCTTTATTTATTAAGATTAATTATTATGCAAACATTTTTTATAAAATTAAAAAAATATATTAAAATAATTATTAAATAAAGAATACTCATATTTTTTGTATTTATATGTTTTATATTTAATTATTTAAAAATAAAAAATTCTGTTACTCTTTAAAGTATTGTGTATTAAAATATTGCCATTTAAAGTATTTATTTATGTACTAGGATATTCTGTATTTATTAGAGTCCATCAATGCTCTTCTTTTATATTAGCCTTTAATTTCCATATAATCAAATCTAATGGTCTATATAAATATGGCGTATCCAATAAACACATAATTGTTGTGCTTGTTTTAGACATACCCAATTATTAGAGTCTATCAATGCTCTTCTTTTATATTAGCTTTTGATTTTTATCTAATAAAATCTAATGATCTATATAAATATAGCACATTCAATAAGTATATAATTATTGTGCTCATTTTAAACATATCCAATTAATGGATATATCACATTAATTTTTGTATATAGCACATAAATTTATTTGATATAGCACAAAAAAAAATTTTGTGCATTAATTTCTGTACGATGTATATCAAAATTTTTGTGTTGTACATCAAAACTCATGTGCTCAATATTTTTATTAAACATATATAGGAAAAAAATAAGAAGTAGATAACAATAATAATAAAGAAGGATGACGAAGAAAAAGGAAGAAAAGAACGATGAGGAAAAAAAAAGTATTCAATATCTTTGTTAAATGTATATAAGAGAAAGAGAATAAAATGACAATAATGATGATGATAACGAAAGAAAAAAAGAAAAAAAAAAAAAAAAAAAAAAAAAAAGAGGTGCAACACGAGGACTTCCCAGGAGGTCACCCATCCTAGTACTACTCTCGCCCAATGCCTTTCATTGTAGTGTCTAAATTGCTTAACTTACCTTTATAAGTAAAAAATAAAATATTAAAACAAAAAATAAAATATTTAAAATTTATTAAATATTATTTTTTTTAGTAAGTTAGACACAATTCAAAAACACTATAATATTCACCTAATAATAATGACAACAACCTTTAATGAATAAGAGGAGGTAGAGGATAAATAAGAGGAAGAAGCAGTCATGCATATGCCAAAAAAAAATACTTAATTAAAAATTTAGTTTATCTAACTTTATTCTGTGCATATTTACATGTCATAACACTTGAATGCAAAATTTACACTTTCAATTACTTCTAATTTCAACTTATTAAATAATTTTTATTTAAATTTGTTTTTTTAATAGTAAATCCAATTTGTTATATGCATATAAAAATGAAATATAAACATGGATATACTTTAGTTATTTCAGTTTGAAAGATTATCAACTTACAAATA
>NC_029787.2:133163607-133164339 GCF_000816755.2 Arachis ipaensis | reverse complement strand
TATATATATATATTATCCAAAGTTAAAAACCTTACATTCGTATAAGGATTAATCGAATTATAAATTTCAATAGTATATCCAACGGATCCTATCAATTTAGTAGAGAATATGGTAAAACGATTCAAGCTACTTTGATTTATACATAAATGCTTAGATCTCTAGTGAATTAAATGAGTACAATTCCATTTACTCTGTTATTATTAACCAAATAAATCAAACGAGACTTTCCATTTACATGCATGTGAACTATTAATAAATTGACATAATGCAATTCAATTTATTATGTATTCACCAAAATATATAAATAGATGTATGTTAATTTGATTTACTAATTGGGTGGCAACGAGCGGGGAGCGGGTAGGGGCGGGTTTTTGCTCTACTCGACCCCGCTCCGCCGTACAACAACCCGCATATAAAGTGATAAAGTTGAATTTTTAATGATTTGTTGAGCATTTATTAAAATAAAAAATTTAAAATTTTTATTAATAACAATCTTATTATGTATGTCAATGAGTTATAACTTAAATGATATAATTTCTTCATACTTACCATATTTATTTAAAGAGGTCGTGGATTCAAGTCTTTTTATCTTTGAAAAAAAAATAATTTATTATGTGTCTTTAGAAGTTAGAACATATAATAACTAAATTCAAAATTAATTGATATTTTACCAAAATTAAATACCGAATAGAATAAGAATATTTTTATATAAAAACCAATCAATGATTTGGA
>NC_029787.2:133156081-133163569 GCF_000816755.2 Arachis ipaensis | reverse complement strand
TATATTTTATAAATAAAAATGTCAATATTTTTAATTTTTATATCATATATTATTTTAAATGTTTGTTTGGTTCTGAATATGTTTGTTTGGCAAATGTATATATTTTTTTAAATAGTTTGGTGTGTGTGTTTTTTTTAAACTGTTTTGAAGAAACAAGAAGCTAATCTTTTATGATAAGATGGTTACAAATGTTGTTTTTGAATAAGTACTCAGGATATAAATATACACGTGTTGGGATGCCATTCGATAGAACACGTGCCCGTTTTAACACAACTACCACATGGCATAGCGGTAATTCCGTGGAGAGAACGAGGTCAATTTCAGAAAGTCAACACCTGCAACAAATCCTTCCTTTTCAACCTTCTTCAATTTTCCTTTCACTTTCTCTCTTTCCATCACTTTCTCGTTCCTCCCCTTCGGATTTTCTCATCTCGCCCGAGAAACTGATATAGACTCAGACACACAATATCCGTTTTCCCCCTTCACAGCAGCAATAACAATGGAGGATAAGCACGCATCTGCGTTCGAATCCGCTGCCGCCGAATCCAACGGTGTCTCCTCCGCTGCCTCTCACGGCGCCGACCATGGCTGGCAGAAGGTCACCTACGCCAAGCGACAGAAGAAGAAGCCGAACAAGGCTGACGCCGCTAACGATTCGCGCGCCAATTCCAATAAGCTCGCCTCCAACGGCATGCTCTCCGGCTCCGATGGCGTTTTCAGGTCGCTGGAGCTTCAGTCGGAGGACCGACGCCGGAGAATTCTTGAGGCGCGGAGGGTGGCCGAAGAAGGATTCGACGATGCTCCTGTCAGATCGAGGCAGCGGACTCGTGATTACAACGATTACGATTCCGACGATGATGACGAGACGGATCGTCACGCAGAGAACGGGAAAGCGGAGGAGGCGAAGAAGGTGAAGGAGAAGAAGCCGAAGAAGCCGAAGGTGACGGTGTCGGAGGCCGCCTCGAAGATCGACGCAGCTGATCTGGGAGCTTTTCTTGTTGATATATCGGTACGCCAATTTGAATCCCTTGCGCTTTGTGCCAAATGAATGTTGCATGTTAATGATTCGTGTTAGAGTTTGATCTGTTAGATCTGGTAGCACATGCATTTGGGTTGGGTTTGATTTGACTTTGTTTTTTGGTGTTATTGTTGAAACAGTCATCGTACGAGAAGCAGCAGGATATACAAATGATGCGGTTTGCAGATTATTTCGGACGTGCTTTTTCTGCTGTTAACGCTTCCCAGTTTCCATGGGTGAAGTTGTTCAGGGAGTCACCAGTGGCTAAGATTGTTGATGTGAGTTTTGCATTGTTGTTTCTTATTCTGGGGATGAAATATCATTCTTGATGTGACTCTTGCTGATTCTAAATTGTATGTGTCATTACACAACTGTGATGCTGTGTGCCCGAGTGTTTGAAGCATTGATCATTGATGTATCTTTTTCTTTCTGGCAAATATGTTTGCATAATTTTGCAACTTAACATGCAGATAGACTGTGAGAGCATTTATTTAATAATTTTTGCTAGTCTAACAGTTCATATTCTATCTTATGTTGTTCATCAGAATAGTGGTTCTACTTTCTTATTTCTTCACGTGCCACTCATTAATAGCTATGTCTTTTTTTCAGGTTCCATTTTCTCACATACCTGATGCTGTTTATAAGACATCGGCAGATTGGATCAACCAACGTTCCCCTGAAGCACTTAGTTCCTTTGTGCTTTGGGCTTTAGACAGCATTCTTGCTGACTTAGCTAGCCAACAGACTGTTGCCAAGGGTTCCAAAAAGGCTGTGCAACAAGTGTCATCAAAATCTCAGGTAATTCATGCCAAATAGGCTTCTTTGTCATGCAATGCTGAATCCCCCCCTGTTGGTTTTTTTGGAAAAACAGAAGTTACCTCCGTTAGAAGATTAGGATGGATAGAGAAGGATCATATTGAATCCAAAACTAATAAGAAAGCCACCCACCAAACAGAAACAAAGCTAAAGCTCAAACAAATATACCGAATACTTCTCCTGGCAAACGTGTGAGTTCAAGTGAACAATCTTCGTCCCTAAGCATTATTAATTAACAAAAGAAACCTTCCTTTTAGGAAGCCAAATCTTGCTTTCTATAGCCTGTTGCAATATGAGTGCTTGATTAGTGTCTGAGGGTGAGGGTGACTTTCTTACGTATGTACCTATGTGCCGTTTGATGTTTTCTATTATTTGTGGTAAGTTAGCAGATTTCATATGATAACCTCTTTTCTAAGTGTTTAAGTGGCTTGGATTTGTATATCCTTTCGAGAGGCCAGTGGATAGGGCTCAATGTTGCTGAATTTTAATTTCATTTTTATGTATGATGTCTCAAATTTCTATGGGGATCTTCTTTGACCTTGGCATATGCAAGTACAAACATCAGCATGCATTTGTAATTTTTTTCAAGATGTTAAACAAAAGAGAGAGAAAAGAGAAAGAGGAGGGGGGGGGGGTTGTTATAAAGAGATTTAGATTTCGTGGTTCTAATATGGACATGATTTATAATTATCTTGTTGGCCTGCGGTTTAAGGGGCATTCGATAGTGTAGGGGCCTAGGATGTCAAATGACCATGTTCTTCAGTTGCCATTCACGTATTTCCACGTTCCAAGAGTTGGAAAAATAAGCTATCTTGTGCCTTTTAAACTATCCAGTGGATATGATTTCTTTTCTAAATTTTGAAAGCATTTGAAAATGAAGGTGAAAATGATAACGAATACTTCCATCTGAATCTACCATATGTTAAATTTGAATTAAAATGTTGCTTTGTACATTGCAGTTCTGATTTCATTGCTCTGGCATCATCATTTTTCTTGATTTTATTTTGCCCTGTTTCTTTTACTTGACAGATTATTTATTCATGTTTTTTAAAGATGATTATGTTCGAACTTTCTATTTATGTGTGGCTTTCCAAATGCAAACATGTTTTCTTTTCTCCCCAATCTATCATATGCACATTGACATTGAATTTACATGACCTTCAGGTTGCAATATTTGCTGTTTTGGCAATGGTATTGCGTCGGAAGCCTGATGTTCTTATTGCTGTGTTGCCATCATTGAGGGACAATACCAAGTATCAAGGGCAAGATAAGCTTCCAGTGATTGTATGGATGATAACTCAGGTAAGATAAGATGCAGTCAACTTCTATACATCCCAAAATATCTTCTGTTTAAACTTTTCAAAAGGAGAAATTTATCTTTCCCTTTTATTTTGCTAATGCTTCATATTTAAACATTTCTTTTAGGCTTCAGTAGGAGATCTGTCAGTAGGGTTGTTTGCTTGGTCACGGAATCTCCTACCTATAGTGACTAGCAAAAGTGGAAACCCACAATCTAGGGATTTGGTTTTGCAGCTGGTTGAGAAGTATGTACTTTAAAAAAAAAATTGAAATGTTTTCTCAACGTTGGTGTAATTGATAATTTTATTTATTTATTTGTTTATCTTTTATGTGATTTGCATAAGTCTAAAACACTCTATATTCTACTTTTATGTAGGCTACTGAAAGATTTGAGGCCATATATCCCACTCTGAAAGAGGTGGCTCTTGGTGGTTCCCCGGGAAGTAAATCAATGAAGCAAGTTGGACAGCAGATGTTCAATTTCGCTATCAAAGCAGCAGGAGAAAGTATGGAAAAGCCTGGTTTTATGTTTTCATATGTGGACTTTTCTTATTTAGATGAAATATTTTTTAGGATATTTTGAACATTAGATGTATTTTTCAGATAATCCTGAGTTGTCCAAAGAAGCAGCTGGTATCTGTATTTGGTGTTTCAGCCAGAGCACTGAGTGCTACAAGCAATGGGTGAGCTATTTTATTTATTAGTGTTCGTGTTGATTTATGCAAAAGTTGTGTTCTCTTTAAAAATATTTTAACTTCCATTCATTGATTCAACATATTCAATTTACTTATTTTGTCTTAATTTTTAATTTACATGGCCAGGAACGAGTTTATCAGGACAACATTGAAGCAAGCGTTTCAGTTCTGAAGAAGCTTTCTGATGATTGGAAGGAGCAATCAGCAAAATTGTCTCCTTATGAGGCACTAAGGGATACACTGAAGGGTTTTAAAATAAAGGTAGTTTCTTGCTTATCATTGAATTGTGTGTATTGTAGTGAAGTAGTGGAATATTTGACTTGGTATATAATGGATTGAACTATTTTTGGCTACAGAATGAGAAAGTATTGACTACTGGGACAGATTCTCGCCAAGCACTCTTCAAGGATGCAGATAAATATTGTAAGATAATATTAGGAAGAGTTACCCGAAGCCATGGTTGCACAGCATGTTTGACCGTTACAGTCCTTGCTCTGGCTGTGGGATTTGTGTTCTTGTCCCCCAACTTGGAGTCGTGGGATGTTCAGAAGCTCTCTGCGGTTTTCAACCCTCAGCAGTGAGCGCTCTGAAAATATTATGCATTGCTGGCAGTTGGTTGCTCACACCCAAGCAGGAAATTTCTTTCCATCCGAATCCCGTTGACAAAATGGGTACAGTAGACCAATTGCCTCATAATAAAGGGCATAATGCGGAGGTTGTACACTTGGTTCAGATACTTTTCGGCAGATACAGAATAGTTGCGGTCGACACTGCTTTGAGCTTTACTCTAGTTTGACCATTTTATAATTTATTTCATGTTGTTTTGGTTGAGTTCCCAAATTTTAGTTATTTTAATGCCTTACATTAACCATGCGGCAAAATGCCATAGGTAATTACAGTGTATTCTGAAGTGAGTTTAGTTGAATCAAATCTGGGCACANTCTCCCTTATGTTTTTCTTTTTCTTCGATTTCTATTATATATTTTTCCTTCCAACGAACAACGTTCCCGTGCAGCTTATAGAAGAATCCGGTCGATACAGAATACAAACATATGATTGCTTTGCTTCAAGCTCGCATGATGTTGCTAAATTTGGAATCAATATAATAATTGCTAATACAACAATTCAATTGCTGAACTGATTATGGTTGGCTATTTTATACGGTTAATCATTACAAGTTTATGTTTGTCATATATATCAATGATCAATCTTGGGAAGCTACTGATAGAAAGTGGTTGATGTATTTCTGCTGTTTCAACTGCGTGTAACAATACTTGAATGAATAGTACTAAACTACTAATCTTAGAAACAGTTTATCGGAGTTGAGATTGGTCTTAAGTTTTACCTATTAATTTCTTGCAATTGAATACTCAACGCATTCTGTAAGCAGAAGCAGGAGGTGTATATTTCTACATTCACAACAATGCAGTTGGGGAGAAGTGTACTTTAGTCTCGGAATTACAATCACAAGTGATGTGCTGTATTGTGATCTTAAAATCACGGATAATCATAATCTTCAGGTTCGGCAAATGGATACTTAGAGTATGAATTTCTAATTTTTGAAGGATCTTCGGGTACAGACCAAGGGAACTTCAAGGATGGATCCCTTGGGAACTTCCTGAAGTTGAGAAATGGTGCCCACAGAATAATCCTACAACACAATAAATAAATAAAAAACAAGCATTGTGGCAACTGTTTAGTTTGGTTTAAGACTTGAGAGTTGAGAGTAAGAGGGTCTTACGCTGGGAAGAAAATGAAGACAAACATGAACTGGAGATACATCTCCCCAAGCTTTCTTCTGTACCACCTTATCCTAAGCCAGTTCATGATTATTGGCTGCAATTCATTCACCAAGTTTCAGTTGGATGAACACCAAACAGCACAGAACAGCATAGGAAACAACCTACCGGTGCGACGAGGAAGTAGAAAAAGAAAACAATGCCGGCTTGTGTTAAAATCCAGGTGAGTTCTACTGGGTGATTATTCTCTCCGGTGACTGCTAATGCTGGCTGCTCCGCCTGTTGAAGTAGCCACACTCAACTCTCTGTCTAAAAACAACACAACAAACTCAATTTCTATGTATATAAGAATCTCACCAAGGCCAAGAGTGCTGCTCCTATGTGCAGTGCCACACCTTGTTTCTCCATGCTGAAATAGTCATGTTTGCCGCTGCATGTGATCTACAATTGGATTCAAGTCAGATAAGATTCTTTAAAAGGATCTTACAAATTAAACTACTGGCTGGGGAGAAGATGTACATGTAGTGATTGGGAAGAGGTGGTCTTGTGAGATGGTTGTTCGTGTTTGGAAGCAATGAAGAGAGAGGAAGTGCCACGTGGTGGAGTGGGGAGTGGAGGCAGAGCTTTAGGAAGATGAAGATGGAGATGAAAGTTGAGTGAGGAGCTCATGTTCTGTAAATTGCTGCTTTCCTTATCCTTTGATTTTGCTTAGTTGATGAGTTCCATGGAAGGCAAGTGTGGCAAAATAGATGACAAAATCAAACGGCGGATTGAATAGATTACGTCTTTATTGAGACTCATCTGCCACCACTCCTTCTTTTTCTTGTCCTTTCAGCTTGTAAAATTCCTTTATTTATTTATTTATTTATTTATTTATTTATTTATTTTTCTCGTGATGTTTATGATTGCGTAGTTAGTCCAACCAACACCGTTCCTTCAGTCTTTACTATAATATAGTCTCACTTCCACACCAAATCATTGCTCTTGATTCTAATAGCATCAACCAATTAGTTGGGTTAAAATTTTATGCAAGTGAACTCATAATTTAAGAGTCGACACTTCTTTCAATTTTTTCAAAAGACAATGCTGTTCAAGACAAAAATTAGACAATTTGAACTTTGATTATGTTTGTCATGAGACAACCTGATCCCTCAGAAAAACTTACCATGGATGGTTAGTGAAATTTGTTTAGCTAGTACATTATTGCGATGACAATAATGTTAAGTATTAGATTAGAGGATTAATATTAGTTAGAATCAATTTGTCTCTCAAAAAGGTTAGAATTGATTAGAAACATCTTTGTTCCTCATCATCTCACACTTGTATGATCCTTACTCTCATAATTGTCACAATTTCAACCTGAGTTTGTTTTTCTTGGAGCTATTCATTTAAAAAAAAAATAAAAAATATTCAGTTAAAAAAAGTAATCGTATTTGTTTAGGTTATGATTTTACAAAAACAAAACACCATAATATCTTAATACTTAAATAAGTAACATTCAAATCCGTTTACACTCTTAAATTCCAAACTCTAGAGGCCATCTTTTCTGTTTGGTTTTTTGGTTAACAAGTAACAACCCCCCTAAAAGTTGAAAGAGATAAAAGAGAGCTTGATTCGATGGTGAGGGAGAGGTGACAACAAACATTGGGATTGTTAACTAATACTTAATAAACCAAAAGATTCAAGCGCTAATACTTAATAAACCTATTACCTAATACTTAATAACCAAAAGATTTAGGCGCTAATAATAAGATCTTTGAAAAATATTATCGATAATACAATTTTAAATAATTTTAAAATATAACAAAAAACTAATAAATATTATATTTTTTATAAATAAAAAAAAATTCATATTTAACAAATAGATTATCTAATCTGAATTTTGTGTCAATATTAGAATAAATATTAAAAAATGTATAAA
>NC_029787.2:133146132-133155995 GCF_000816755.2 Arachis ipaensis | reverse complement strand
ATAATTTTTATCATATATTTAATATCTAATTTTTTTTATATTTTTAAATTTTTTAAAATTTATTTATCGTTAACATCTTTTAAATTTATTTCTGTGAGCAACATAAACTTTGGAATAACATTTTCACATTTTATTGGAATAACATTTTCACACTTTACTTTCAAGTAACCAATTTCATCAAAATAATACTACAAGGACTTTTATTTTATACTTTCAAAAAAGAATGTTACCGGAAATATATTATATAAAATAAATAAATAACAAAATAAACAGATGATGACGCACAGCGAAGGGAGGGGCCGTCAAAAGCCAAGGTTGTCGGAATACCCAATTCGATTCTTTCTTCAATCCTTCGCATAGTTGCAGCAGTTCGAAGAAAATTTCAATATTCTTTGATCAAAGTCCCTCACTTTCTCTCTCTTCATTGCCCTCTGATCAATACCCATCACACACGCAAGATCCTAGAGAGAGAAAAATCTAGCAAGAGAGAGAGAGAGAGGCGAGGGAGTGAGAGAGATAGATCATCGCTTGAACTCAAAAAATGGGTACGCTTCAGTCTTGGAGAAGAGCCTATGGTGCCCTCAAAGATTCTACCAAAGTGGGTCTCGCCCATGTCAACAGCGATTACGCGGTACTCTCTTTAATTGGGTCTTTTTATTTCCCTAAAAATTTTATTTTTATTTTCTCCTCTTTCTTCCGTTTTCTAAAGATAGGTGTTTGGATGCCAAGAAAAATCCCCTCTCCTCGATTCGCTTCTATTTTCTTTCTTTTTTTTAATTTAATTGTGTTTTCTTTGATGGGTTTCTTCTCTCATCTTGGGCGGGTTGATTGGTTTTGCTATTGTTAGGATTTGGACGTTGCGATAGTCAAAGCCACGAACCATGTTGAGTGCCCTCCTAAAGAGAGACATCTCAGAAGTGAGTGATTTTGTAGATTTGCGTGATCTCTATAGATCCAAATCGATCTTTATATTGAGGGTTTCAATTTTGCAATGGGAGAATCGTAAAATTTGCATTCTTTCTTGGGTTTTGTTTGCAGAGATTCTTTTTGCCACTGCTGCTGTTCGTCCCAGGGCTGATGTTGCATACTGCATTCATGCACTCTCCCGTCGACTGGCCAAGACTCGAAATTGGACGGTATTACATTTAATTGGAAATTGCATTTAATACTCAGTTTGTGTGATGATCAATTGAGATTAGTGGAACTTGCAGTTATGATGTTGTTTGAGTATTCAATAGCCAATAATTTGTATTGTGTTCATTTCTTAGACATGTACTTTGCCCCTTTTCTTTCTTGATTGGGATGGTGTTTAGTTTGTGGATTGTTTGGGAGGAATAGGATTCTGTGCATTCTGTACTTTTCTATTTGTCTCATTTTTGGGACCGAATCATCTTTCCTGCTTGTTAAACACAATGCAATACTTGTAATTTTTCAAGGTGCTTCAACTATTGATATTTCAACTGAGTATTTTGTATTATTCATGATTCTTCTGTTTATCCAGAATTTAGACCTTGCCCTATGTGATTTCAGTAACTGTTGATCTTCTCTACCTGTAATTTGGCATTTGTTACTAGCTCAAGTGCATAACTCGGTTTATTTAGGTCATAATTGTTTAATATTTAGATATAGATATGCATATTTCTCTTCATTTTGTCTTGTTCACAGGTGGCATTGAAAACGCTGATCGTCATCCATCGGTTATTGAGGGAGGGCGATCCAACTTTTAGAGAAGAACTTCTGAATTTCTCACAGAGAGGACGCATTCTACAGCTTTCTAATTTTAAGGATGATTCTAGCCCAATTGGTAACCTTTACCTTATCATTTTTTATGTATTTTATTTGGTTTGCGGTCATTTGGGTTCTAGTTAGAGGTTTCAACAGAATGTTATGAAATTTTATGATTTTTTCACCTATAATTAAATTGAGTTTCATACTTTATTTTTCCTATGTGATTTTATTTGCATTCAGCATGGGATTGCTCTGCCTGGGTTCGTACATATGCATTATTTTTGGAAGAAAGACTCGAATGTTTTAGGATTCTGAAGTATGATATTGAAGCTGAGCGGCTACCCAAGCCTGCTCCAGGGCAGGAGAAGGTAATTTCATTCATCTCTTCCTTGTGATTGCTGCTAAATTTCAAGTATGTAGTATCTATGACATTGTTTTATGTCGTTTGGTAGTGTTCGTCTGAAAATAAATACCAGTCTGATGCTATTTACGGCTACCAAACTCGTATCTAATTACGAGTGAAAAGCTTGCTATGTTTCAAATATGTTTATGCGTTTATACTGGTGGTGAAGGTCATTAGTAGTATTTCAGATGCTTCCCGAAATTGGCCTTCCCTTCAATCCAACAAGAAATTTCTTTTAGTTCCCATGTCTGATGACAGCTTGTTTACCAGGGATACATTGGCTTTTGATATTTTATGGGACAGTAATAAGGGTTTAGGTGATCCTTCACCAATAGTGAGAACCTTTTAAGTTTTTTACTTCTTTTTGCTCGATAATTAGACCCTTTTTTCTGCTTCAAACTCAGTCATACTAATTCTTCTATCCATGAGAGGCTTGTCCTAGGAAAACCTATTTGGGAGTTCAAAATTCTCAGGAAGCTCAATCTTTTTGTTTGGGTATATGTAACAATGAAACTAGAAGAGCTGGGGTAGGAATGAAATCAACCCTTCACCAGTTATGGAATTATACTGGAAATGCAGAAAATTATAGAACAGAAAAATGCTATGGTAGTGTTAGGGTGACTACCACTCTTGCTTCAATTCTCTCTTTTTATTCCTACCCTCTCATTATCCCTTTTTCCTTATATAACAGAATCTCTCTTCCCTAACAGAATCAACCTAGGATCACACACCCAGGTGCAATGTGCCTAATTAGTTACAGAAGTGATTCTCCACCTAACAGAATCTCTCTTTCCTAACTAAATCTGCCATGTGCCTAATTAGTTACAGAAGTGATTCTCCACTATTTGCTTTTTTCCCTCTCCTATTCTTGCTACTGTAAAGGAGGAATTCCCTTGGCCCCCTGTTGCTGCCTCAATAGAATCTTCTTTTTTGCTCCCACCTTTGTGAGGGTACGTAACAGTATATTGAGGTAATTAATTGGATTAATGCAAATGGCACAATGCTATTTCGTAGATCTCACATAGTTTTTCTTCTGTCATGTGCAATGTATGCTGATGTATTCAGAAACACTTATTTTTCTATTGCTGATTGATATTGTAGAAGTCTACATAATGGCTGTTTGTGGATGTATTTGTTTTTTCTGTTTGTAGGTATGCTAATGTATTTTGTTTAGACTTGCTACTATTTTTCTACTGTAAATCTTGCTCCTTTTAATAATAATTTTGTTGTACAATGTTCAATTCTTAAGTCTTCAATTATCATTTATGTTTCAAGCAGGGGTACAGCAAGACCAGGGATTTAGATAGTGAGGAGCTCTTGGAGCAGTTGCCTGCTCTGCAGCAGCTGCTATATAGACTTGTTGGTTGCCGGGTAATGTTTTGAAACATTTTGATATCTATTATCTTTTTGTATCATAGTCATAGAAACTAATTGTATGCTGATCTTTATATTTACAGCCAGAAGGAGCAGCTGTTAGCAATTATGTGATACAATATGCTTTGGCTCTGGTATGTCTTGATATATAATTTTGGAAAGTATGCATGTATACAATTTTGGGAAACCTGTGACTGAGCACTGAGCATTTTCAGGGTTTACATTTCACTTGTATTTCTATTTATGGCAACTATAGAAAAAGGAAATATTAACTATTTTGGGCTTAGAAATATAGAAGTAAATTTTAAATATCTGCGCCCATTTACTAATGTTTCTTTTATTCAAAGTGAGATTGGTATCCATCACATCCTCTTGGTTAGTGAGGGCTATGACACTAGGCTCTTTTTTTTGTTATTCCTCTAGTTGGTATTAGAGGAATGTATGTAATTATTTGATTTTGAAATTGACCTGGTTCTGTGGCTTATTCTAGGTACTGAAAGAGAGCTTTAAGATTTATTGTGCTATTAATGATGGCATTATCAATCTTGTTGATAAGGTAAATATAGCATATTGTTCTCTATATAATGTTATCAAGTTCAGTAAAATGTGTTTTATAATGGGAAGTGAAGCGGTATTTTGTTTTTGCAGTTTTTTGAGATGCCCAGGCATGAAGCTATTAAAGCTCTTGAAGCGTATAAACGTGCTGGTCAGCAGGTGATGATTTGTATAGAGTTTTGTTAACCTCAACACATCTATTTTAATTTCATGATGCATGTATTTAAAAAATAGCTCAACCTTTGCAGGCCGCAAGTCTCTCTGATTTCTATGAAGTTTGCAAAGGGTTGGAACTTGCCAGGAATTTTCAGTTTCCTGTTTTAAGAGAGGTTTGTCTTTGCAAATGTGTCAATTTCATGCTTCAATTTAGCGTTTTTATTATTGGTCTTCCTGTTCCATTTTTATCATGGGGCTGCCAATTTCCAATTGTTTTGATTGTGGTTTTCAGCCTCCACAATCTTTTCTCACAACCATGGAAGAGTATATTAGGGAGGCACCGCGAGTAGTGACGGTTCCAAATGAGCCATTGGTTAGTATGTTTATTGTGTGCCCAGTTGGCATTATAGCTTATTTTATGTCATTTTGTTTCTCTATACCCTGGCTAGATATCCTGAAATCCTCAAACATTAACTTCTTTCTTCTGTGTTGACAGCTTCAGTTGACTTACAGAGCCGAAGATGCTCCTGAAATTGAAGACACTCAAGTACATGTTGAAGAACAGGAGCCATCAGTTCGTGTTGACAACGATGTTGCCTCCAATTCTGAGTCTGCACCTCCTCCTGCTTCTCTGCCACCGCCGCAGAACAATTTTGAAACTGGAGACTTACTGGTACATTTTCAGATACAAAATAATCTCAGTTGTCTTTCCTGAACTTTACTTATTTGTGCCCCAATTGCAGGGATTGAATGACACCACACCTGATGCATCATCACTAGAGGAAAGAAATGCCCTTGCCCTAGCCATAGTCCCCACCGAGAATGGTGAGCTTTCTTTTTTGGTGCTTCTCTTTTTGTTTTCTTCGCAAACTATGATGCTCGTCAAGGTTTTGTGAAATGTTTCTGCTCATCTGTTTTGTGCAAGTAGGCACTACTGCTTTTAACCCAAGTGCTACTCAAACGCAACCAAAAGATTTTGATCCAACTGGATGGGAGCTTGCTCTGGTTACCACTCCAAGTACCGATATTTCTTCAGTCAATGATAGACAACTGGTAGGACCTTCGTTTGATCATTCTGGGTTGTTAGTAGTTATAAATTGATACTAATATTAGTGTAAAATCAATGTAAAGTTATGTAAGTGATTGGTCCAGAGTGAATGATGAGAACAGCTAAATCCTTCTAGCAGCTATGTTTATCTTTAATTTTATTTTGTGTTTCAGGCTGGTGGATTGGACTCTCTTACTCTTAACAGCTTATACGACGAAGCGGCGTACAGATCTGCACAGCAACCGGTATATGGAGCACCTGTCCCGAACCCATTTGAAGTGAATGATCCATTCGCCTTGTCAAGCAGCATCCCCCCGCCAACCAATGTCCAAATGGCGTCAATGGGGCAGCAACAAGTGAATCCATTTGGTCCTTACCAACAACCCTTTCAGCCGCAGCCACCACAGCAGCAGCAACAGCATATGCTGATGAACCCAGCAAATCCCTTTGGAGATGGTGGCTATGGGGCTTTCCCTGCACATCCTGTTTCTCACCCGCAGAACAATCCATTTGGAAGCACTGGCTTGTTGTAAGGGAATGAATGCCTTTTTGGAGATGCATGCATGCTTGTATTTAATCAAAACCAAGATGGATTTTCTACATTTTAGGGTTGTGGAAATTGTAAAATGATCAACTACTACTTTCTTCTTTCTTTGTTGCTAGATAGGTTGTTTCTTGATTGGGATGCTTGCCTTATAAAATCCAAGACTTAGACACACAATGTAATAATCATTTTATTATATAAAGAATTGTGGATTGCTTTCTTTGGATATTCTCCACTCATTTTCTTGAAGACATAAGCATGCATGTTCATATATGATACCTTTTTATTGTTTGGTTTTATGGATAGAGTTATGTTACACACCAAGTTTTTGTATGAATCAAGTTCAATCAAATTAAACAATAAGACTTGAAATAATGATAGTCATAACTGATTTTTATTATCTTAGACCAACTTGGTTAATAAAAAGACTTGAATGTATAGGATTATTTTTATGGATAATAAACAGTTGTGGTGATTCATTTACAGCAAAAAAGGAAATTTACTCGATTTTTATTTTTCACCAGATCAATGGCTTATTTACATTTTTTGGTGGGAGGGATCACATTGTTTTAAAGACCCATAAAGTTAGATATGTCTCAATTAATTACTTTGGTAGAATACACACGTGTTACAGCTAGAGAAACAGAGTATTATTTAGCAAAGAAGTAATTGATAGCAGAAGAGATCATATGAGTATCTACTATCCACTATCAAAGTGTTACATCTGCATTCATGACATTGTTACGTGTGCCTATGCATGTGTGTATTTTTGGATGGTAATGTATCAAAGAGTTTTTTGAAAGAGAGAGTGAGAGGGTAGCTATAAGGGGAGGCAACAAAGTGAAAGCATAGTAAAGAAGAGGGTGAATAAGGAGAAAAAGAAAGTAAGGTGAATAGATATGTCCATGTCCCACATATCCAACACTTTTGAAGTCATCATCATTACTAACACATCTCTTTCAATTTATCTAAGTGGGCTTCTCCAGGAATTTTAATTTACTTAAAGGAATTATTCATCAAATTATATTCTCAATATAAAATTTAACTTTCAGAAAATTCTGTTGCCAAAAGTTAAAATTTTTTATTCTTATCTTATTAAAATATTATTGTATTCTCAATTATTATATTAAATATCAAAGAGATTTTTCTTTTATTGATAATGATAGTATTTTTTAAAATAAGAATATATTTCCAAGAATATATACAATGAACAAATATATTTATAATTTATTTTTGAGAATATTAAAAATAATATTTAATTATTTATAGTAATAAAAAACAAGTTTTTTTAATAATACTTAGGTATAATATTTCTAAGCATAATATTTTTAAAAATATAAATTTTAAAGTACATTTTTAGCCTTAAAATAATATGTTAAGTAGTACCATTTATCATTTTTGTGTTGGGTGCGCTCTCTGTTTATTTGTTTAATCTCTTTTATTTTCTTGCTTAAGGAACAATGAGTGGTATCCTATTATCAGCCAACCATTCTATGATTCTTACTTTCTTTAATTTATCTATTATGTATTTCTTTTTATTTTTGGTTTTGGTTTTATATTAAAACAGAATCCTAAGTTGTAAAACAACAGAAAAGAAAAAGGCAGCGTTCCAACCTGCCTTTACTTCCTAAAAGATTTCAGCAAAAATAAATATTCACAACTTAGAATAGAATATTCCAAAAACCTATGTATATTGATTTGCTTTTTGTGACTGCTATTTTTACTTATATATATTTTTGTATATATAGATATACCCTTATAGAATTAGAGGGCCCCTAAAAGGTACATGATGAATTTGAATTATACATCAATGTTGTATATTTTTTATTTTTTGAAAATGAAGTAATAGGTTTAAAATTATTTTTGTGGCAGTTCCATTTCTGCCACCAAACAACAACTCAAGTTATAGGCTGTTTTTAAATTCAGGCAATTTTTTTCTTTTGGTCCCATCTGTGTGAACTGTCCTTCAAATCCCTGCTGATTGCTGTTTAGAAGAGTTAATTAATTCTGCTTTTTAAAAGGATTAGGGAATAAAATGGTGTCGGATTTCATTTGTAGCCATAGGAATCTAAGTTCTCTTCATTCTCCAAACCATAATCTTGTATAGATTTTGAAGACAGAAAGGTTAAAATTATATCAAATCAAATAAAAATAGAAGAATTGAAGATGTCTCCATCGATCAGTAGATGTCCTTTCATCCCTTTGATATGCTTTATAGACATGATGTCAGTATCATGCAAATCCATCATAGTAGATGCCTTAATCTGTATTTGTTGTATACAATATAGTTAGTTTTTATGCAACTTAAAACATTCATATCTAATCATTAGTTGTTGCATAGGCAAAATTAATTCTCTTTTAAATTCACTATCTTAAAGATAAAATAAAATAAAAAACTTATGCCACAATGAAATTACTTTATTGAAGGTGCATACTAGCAGATAAGTGCAGGCCATCTTTCAGTAACCAAATTTTTATAGGCTCTTTGTCCATACATTAACATGTTGGGAGTAGTATAATTTTGAAGAATCTTTCTTTCTTTCTTTTTTTTTTTTTTTTTGAAAGAAATAGTTCAACACTCAAAGTGGAACATACAAAGACAAAGACAAACATGATAAAAAAAAAAACAAAACAACTCTTATGTTATTTTCGGCATAACTATCAACAACATAGTTATTTATCACACTACTCCATAACACATAAAAGCGATTGAGCTGCACAATTTACGACACCTGTTGTCTTGCTCTGAAATATGACGTCATTCCTTCGTAATCAAATATTTCATATAACTGAAAAGAACTCAACTAATCAATATTTACGCAACTCTTTTCTCATAGGCATAGATCTCCAACTCTCAAAATGATCTTTCAAGATATTGGAGTAGTCCACACCTGTCCAACCGTGATCCATATACACCACACCTGCTAAGAGTACTCACAAATAATAAATAAGTGATGTACATTTTCAACATTCTTCTTACACAACACGCCCAAATTATCATTTTGTTCTAGGATTCCCAACATACTTAGTCGATCCTTTATATTGACCCAGCTTACCAATACAAACTAAGTAAACAACTCAACTCGAGGCAGAACTAATCCTTTCCAAATTTTCTTTGTAAATTTGCAGTTCAGAATCTCCTCGTCTAAAGTCTTTTCTTGCAAAATCTACATAAAATTTTTTTCCTTACTTTTTATTTTTTTATAGTGTGGAGAATTAGTAATGAGAATGGGAACATTCAATTACATTGATCTATATATTTTTCTAAAAAAGAATGAAAAATTATTTTTGCTCATTCTTATCCGTGAACCAAAGAATTGGACATTCTAACCATCACCTAATACCTATGCTTATCTCAATCTATAATAGATTCTGGCACCTTATCACAATTTGTTAAATAGAACGAAAGAGAAATATAGCATCCCACTCTTTATAGGACATTTTTGCCTTTTCAATTTTCATATCATTCTTAGCATGAGGACTCTATAAATCAAGGTTACAACATGGCACTAGAGCCTAGAGGATATGATATTTATTTTAGAAAAATAAATGCTAAATTAATTAGCTTAAAACTCAGTTAGCATCGCTTCTGGATTCTCATATCAAACATTGGAGCCTACTTATAATAATGCTAAAACTTCGATCCTCTAGAATGTCATAGTCACCCTTCATTTTCTATCCAGCAGTTTTAGACTTTAGTATACCATTTTTTTAAAATAAAAATAAAATTTTAATTGTAGACCCCCTTCACTTTCTCCCATTTAGAAAAAAATTAATTAGCTTAAAACTCAGTTAGCATCGCTTCTGGATTCTCATATCAAACATTGGAGCCTACTTATAATAATGCTAATAATGCTAAAGCTTAAAACTCAGTTAGCATCGCTTCTGGATTCTCATATCAAACATTGGAGCCTACTTATAATAATGCTAAAACTTCGATCTTCGATAATGTCATAGTCACCCTTCATTTTCTATCCAGCAGTTTTAGACTTTAGTATACCATTTTTTTAAAATAAAAATAAAATTTTAATTGTAGACCCCCTTCACTTTCTCCC
>NC_029787.2:133139686-133142748 GCF_000816755.2 Arachis ipaensis | reverse complement strand
CTCAAAAAATAAAAAGGGGAAAAAAAAAAAAGTTAAGAGTGTAATAGAAGGACGTTAATGGTTATCATTGGAAATGAAAAAATAGGGGCCATTTTGTATAATTAATATGTAGGATTAAATAAAGTATATACACTTGCAGATTAATTTCATAATATTTTATATGTCACATTTTTTGTTGGCTTTGAACCCACGCAAGCCGTCTAATCCTGATTAAGGGTCCCTCATCTAATTGAGCAATTAGATAACAATTACAATTCATGAGCTCATTTTCAGCATAACTCGCCAAATTTGAAACTTACAAGGAGCTATTTGGTCCATAATATTGGACTATTAATAACTATGTGTGAATAAGTATAACATAATCTTTTGAATAATATTATTCTTGTTCACATGGTTTTAATTACTTTACACCATGTCATTTGTTCCAAATATGGGAAATTGAAGAATAGTATGCAATTTTTTGGAGCTCTATTTTTGTTCATCTAATTATCTTTTATCAGAACAAGCAAAAATTGGAATTGGGTAAGAGCAAATTTTATTTTAAAGTATATTTTTTGTTCTTAAAATTTGACAAAAATTTTAAAATTACCCGTAAGTTTTATTTTGTTTCAATTTTGTCCCAAAAATTTTCGATTTGTATCAAATATATCCTCGATGGCTAAATTTTTAAAAAAATTTAAAACCAATATAACAATAATGCATGAAAATTATGCTTGATTTACTTGTATTGAGGGTTATTCTTATGAAATTGTTGTTGAATTGGTCTTAAATTTTTTGAAAAATTAGCCGTCAAGGGTATATTTGATACAAATCGAAAACTTTTAGGACAAAATTGAAACAAAATAAAACTTAGGGATATTTTTAAAACTTTTGTCAAACTTTAGGGACAAAAAATATACTTTACCCTTTTATTTTTTAGAACTCCCAATAGGATAAAAGAAAAGAAAATAATTTTTTTTTTATCACTTTATTTTGTTTCACATTTTAAAAAATGTTTGATGCTCCTTTAATTGGGATTTATTAGGAGCAATTGAGGGCTCCCCCACCAGTAATTAACTTTATAAAGTTGTGTTTAGCTTTGATGTTTCTTCCAAGAACAAGAAAGATAGTGCCTTTGAATTCAAAAACGTTTTTAATTTTTTCTTTTTTTGCATATTCAACTCTGCCTAATCAACACTACATCATAAATGGCCCCATCTCAATACCTATCTCATTTAGTCCCAAGTTATACACAACTACTTGCCCATAATTAAAATTATGATACAATATGTTCATATAACAAACTTTGATGAATCATGAATGAATTGATTTATTCATTTATTGTATATAATAAGACATTGTCATTAATGAGGGGGCACCTTCCTTTTTATTTTTTCTTCTCTTCAATTTTCTCTACCTAAATATATGCTTATATTGCAACTTAGGTACCATTTTACTATCTGGCATAACAATTATTTACATCTAAAATTTGTACTTTTTTTGGGGGGGGGCTTTATGGATTCAAACATGATCAATTATGATGAACAGGTGCAAAAGTATGATGAGATTTGCTTTTGATTTCGTTTGAGCTGGCAAGTATGTACTAAACAAATTTGATAATGGGAGTGTAATGTAGGTTAATTATATTTGCTCAATTATAACAAAGTAGGGCCAATTTGGACACTGAAAAACTTATGGTGGAGACTTGACTAAAGCAAAAGCAATTTGGAGGGCCAAAGGCACAACATTAACTGAAGCTAGCCATAGATTCCTCTTTCAAAAATGTACATAAGTACATATATTGTCACAGGGCCTTAAGATCACTTTGTTGCAGTTTTGAGTTCCAATTCTAAGTTAGAAAATAATAATAAAGAAAAAGCATGTTCACCACAAATTTCAAACCAGATTAGTCGATCTTTTATAATATAATTGAAATACCAATTATAAATCACAAAAAAAAGAACAAAATAATATTGAATTGTCATAAAATTATTTTAGAAAACATGGCAACAAGGTCGGTGAGAGGCGGTGCAGCCCTGCTTCCATAAAAGGCCAAGTTCGACCCTGTTGGAGCCTAACAAACTGCTCACTCCATATTTGTTTCGGCTTCTTAAGCCCCCCACCATTCATTTTCTTTCTTTTTCGCATTTTTTGTTTATATTGGATTGTATACCTAACTAGTGACTCATTTTCATGGTACATCCAACATGAAGATAATGGGAAAAAAAAAACAGTGAATAAATTTAGAGTTTTACTAATAGAAATTTCTTCCGTCAAGGTAAAGTTGGATAAAGAATAAAAATTATAATTAATTTTTTTTTAAAAATGTGCATTGCACATAATATTTTTATATTTTAAATATTTTTTTGTATTGTAAAACAAACAATCTTTACTCTTTACTCAACTTTTTTATTCAATATAGTATTTGTTACGATGGTTAACCGGAGATTATTAGGTTGGATTAGTTTGGCTGACCCAATCGTCGGAATGAGGAAGTATCCAAGCGGATTGATGATCCAAGGCCCCATCCAACTTCGGTATGAGAGAATGGGGGGTGGTACCTGTAAAGACATTCTGATGCCAAAAGGGAGCAAAACAGGTCTAGAGAGTATTGGGCTTCTAAGATACTTGAGGTGAACCCATAACTACCGTTGGTGTAGTTCCGTTATTTATGGGGAGTAACCGTCCCTTTATCTTAGGGAGGTTGAGATAGGAAGTGCGTAGAAAGATTTTAGGGGCAGTTACTCATTTGGATGGGTGTTTATCTGCCAGATAATTTTCGTCCCAACTTCTTTAGAACAAGTCGTGGTAGGAACCGACTTCGTGGGGTGAAGATCGGTGTAGAGCGAGACTTAATCTTTTGGATTGGGCCTTTCGTTTGGACCTGGGCCTTATCATTGGGTTAGGGTATGAACAGTATTATCCTTTATTAATATGTGTTCTAGAAATAGATTTTGAGAATATCATAAAAAATATAATTAAATTTTTTAAAAAAAGTGTGTCTTGCACATAATATTTTTATTTTTTAAATATGTTTTATATTATAAAACAAACAATTTTCATTCTTTACTCAACTTTTTTCT
>NC_029787.2:133129838-133138197 GCF_000816755.2 Arachis ipaensis | reverse complement strand
TTATATTTGACAAAGAAAGCCAGTTTAATTTTGGGTTGTGACATAATCTTGAGTGAGAAAAAAAGAAGACAAGATACTTTTCTTCCATAATATAGTAATATTAGATTTGTTGAGGTTATTTAATATTTATCAGCATATATAAATGCAGGACATAACAGGCTTGTTAGCAAAGTAAAATGAGTGAAGGTTTTAAGGAGCAATATTGTGAATAAAGAGTTTTTACTTGCAATAATAATTGGCTGGTTGCAAGTGCATTATATGTATATAACAAAAAACAGAAAGTGTGATAGAAAACAGACCCTCATAATGAAGTGAAGCATCTGCAGCCGTAAAAGGCCCCACACCCACAGCCCCTTACTTTGGAGTGGTCCCCACCAGCTCATATGTGTGGTCTTGTGGGCCATGCCATTTCTTGCCTTTGTGGATTTTTCTAACACGAGCTGGCACCATTAATGGATTATCAATAATATTATTTTGGCCAAAGAAAATTCTAGATATTGGAGGAAAAACCCTCAGGCCTCAATATATTGATGTAGTAAATTATTTAGTACTTCAATCCTCAAAAAATTACTGGTTGAACAAAGGAAATTATTCAGATTTTGTATCAGAAAAGAAGTGCTCAATTCCACAATATTAAGGCACAAATGGGACAAGTAACCTTAATTGTTGTTCTAGTGGAACAAGTGAACTACTGCTACTAAGGTTCTATAGTTTTTGTCAAAAAGGCACTAAAATGTTGCTTAGAAAATAAAACATTCTTTAACTTTCTTTGACTCAAGAACATCTCTTTTCTTTTTAATTTTTCATTTTCATTTTCAATTTCCCCCTCACCTCAGAGTCTTCTTTGGTTGTCATTCCATTCAAACCATACCACCACCAATACCTCCAAATAAAACCACCCTCTCTCTCTCTCATAAACAGTTAAACCTCTCTTCCCTTGGAAACTTGTTCCTCTTCCTCTAATTCTAGTACCACCTCCTTTAATCTGATATATTAATACTATTGTAGGGTAAAAGATCATCCCTTTTTTGTACATAACAAAAGAGAAAACACAGAGAAACCAACAACAACAACCATGGCTGGTAACAAGTTTGCAACCATGTTACACAGGAACACCAACAAGATCACACTTGTTCTTGTCTATGCCATCCTTGAATGGATTCTCATCCTCCTCCTTCTCCTCAATTCTCTCTTCTCCTACCTCATCATAAAGTTTGCAGATTTATTTGGCCTCAAGAGACCCTGCATGTGGTGCACCAGAATCGATCATCTCATAGAGCCTGCAAAATTCAACAAGAGTTTATGCAAGGATCTTGTTTGTGAAGCTCATGCCTCTGAGATTTCCAAGCTTGGGTTCTGCTCCAACCATCACAAGTTGGCTGAATCAAACCACATGTGTGAGGATTGCTCATCTTCATCTCAACCAAGTTATGCCAAATTGTCTCAAAGCTTTGGTTTCTTCCCATGGATGAAGCAAATTGGTGTGGCTGATGACAGGGCTATTGAGAAAACAGAGGAGCCTCTGACTTGTTCTTGTTGCGGCACCAACTTGGACAGCAGATTCTACCCTCCTTGCATTCTGATCAAGCCTTCTCTTGATGTTTTGGGGTATAGCCATAAGCAGAATTTGCTCACAGAGCGTGGCGTTGACACGGAGGTTGACGATGGCGATCGCTCGGATCACAGCAGATCAGATGAACAGAGCACTGAAGAAAATAGAGGAGGTGACTTGGTTTTTGAGATTGATCAGTGCTCTGGTAGAAGAACAGAGGAAGCAGGGGAGAGTTGTGCTTGTTCTGTTTGTGATGGCTTGGATTTTAGTTTAGAGAAAGGGAAAGAAGCCATTGAAGAGGAAGCAGAAGCTTTGATAGTTTCTGAGGAAAAGAATGATGATCAGGCCTGTGAGAAGAACACTACTTCTCAAGTTGATTGCACTGATGAGGAGACGACTCTGGAAATTCCAAACAAACACCTTGAATTTTTCATTCATGGTGATGATTGCAGGTTGATTCCTGTTGAATTTGACTCTGCTGCCACAGAAGATGCAAATCAAAGTAGGTATAAGGCCAATGGCGAAGATTTTATTCTGGATTTTGACACGAGTGCTGATGCTGAAGCTGCGCCGGTTATTGAGAATTGGCACATTTCTGGGGAGGAAACTGTGGCAGAATTTTCATGCCAAGAGAATTCAAAGGCCTTCAAGGTCAATGAGATTGAATCAATTCAATTACAAGAAGAGGAACAACATTTGGAGCAAGATTATCAAGATGTGAAGATTGCTGAAACCACTGAAGATTTGCACAAGGATGATAATGCTGAACCAAACATGGAAAGAAGAGATGGAGAATCATGTTCAGATGTTTCAACAGGTTAGCTGTTATTCTATTCTCTTACTTGATTTTCTATGTTTATCGAATGATCTAATACCTATCTTTATTCGCGCAGCGTCTGAAGATGGATCGCAGTTGCAGGGAGAGGAATTTGAAGCAGAAGTGTCCATAGGGACTGAAATTCCTGATCAGGAGCAAGTTGATGAGTATCAAAGCCAAGATATTGTTTTGGATACAAGTCAAAGGATACAAGAAGATCCATCTACTAGCACAGTCAGTTATCAAGTCCCGGATCATAGTGGTAAACCTTAACTTCTTATCTCATTCTTGCTAGAAATTTTTCATTCTGTTTTGTGACATTTTTCAATTCAATATATAAGTAGGCCATGAGAAATTAGAAGAATTTGTGGAATTCAAAACCATGTCACTTGAAGTGAGAATGCCAACAGTAAATAACCACTTTTCGGAGTCTTCTGAGATTCATGAGAATGAGGAAGAAAGGGTTCCTGAGACCCCAACTTCAGTGGAGAGTCTGCATCAAATACACAAGAAACTACTACTCCTTGACAGGAAAGAATCTGGAACAGAAGAGTCGTTGGATGGAAGCGTTGTAAGCGATATAGAATGTGGAGAGGTATCCATTGAGAAGCTAAAATCAGCATTGAAATCAGAAAGGAAGGCTTTAAGCACTCTATATGCAGAACTAGAAGAAGAGAGGAGTGCATCTGCTGTGGCAGCAAATCAAACAATGGCAATGATAAACAGGCTTCAAGAAGAGAAAGCAGCAATGCAGATGGAAGCTTTGCAGTATCAGAGAATGATGGAAGAACAATCTGAGTATGATCAAGAGGCATTGCAGCTTCTGAATGAGCTTATGATGAAGAGGGAGAAAGAGAAGCAAGAGCTAGAAAAGGAGCTTGAAGTGTATAGGAAAAAGGTTCATGAATATGAGGTAAGGGAAAAAATGTTGATGATGTCAAGAAATGGTAGCAGTATAAGAAGCAGAACTTCATCTCCCTCTTGCAGCATTGCTGAAGATAGCGATGGATTATCTATCGATTTGAGTCATGAAGCAAAGGAAGAAAACGGATTTTGTAGCAGCCAGCAAGAATGCAGCAACAACCAGAACACACCTGTGGATGCAGTCTTGTATTTGGAGGAATCATTAGCAAACTTTGAACAAGAGAGGCTATCAATTATAGAACAGTTGAAGGTACTGGAAGAGAAGCTTATTATATTGAACTATGAAGAGCAAGAGCAAGTTCATGATGATAAAAAATCAACAGAATATCTTTGTGAGGAGAATGGGAATGGATATCATGATCATGATGTTGATGATCATGGAGGTCAGGTAAATGGATATGCAAATGGCCATGCAAATGGTAAGCATCATGAAGGGATAAAAATCATGGGTGCCAAAGCCAAGAGTCTTCTCCCACTTTTTGATGCAATGAGCACAGAAGAAGATGTGGAGTTGAGTGGAGATGAGTTAGAATTTTCTCCCATGCAACACATTTCGGCAGAAAAGGCTAATTCGGATAAGAAAAAGCTTGCTCTAGAAGAGGAAGTGGATCATGTTTATGAGAGACTACAGGTGTTGGAGGCAGATAGAGAGTTTCTAAAGCATTGTATCAGCTCCTTGAGAAAAGGGGACAAAGGGTTAGAGCTTCTTCAAGAAATTCTACAACATCTTCGTGATCTCAGGAATGTGGAACTCAGAGTGAGGAACATGGGAGATCTTGCAGTGTAACTAACAAGTCCATGCTCATACTAGGTAAAATGCTGAACTTGAGTTAACTCCCCAATTGAGTTTATGATTTTATAATACTCTGCAACTCTCGAGTTTGATTACATTGTTTGATTTTATGGACTTATCTTGTTCTTTAATGAATGCAGATTTGTTATAATGGAATTGAAGTTGATCCACATGCAGCAGATCAAGCATACAACATGAGCATTGAGTACCACTGGTGTGGTCTACCATAGATACAGGACAACCAATGCAAATGCATCACTTCAATGTTAACAAAAAGTGGGATTCCTTAATGGAGAGGGGAAATCCTGGTATGGTCTGTGTTGATACAATCATGGTGGACAACAAAACTGGAGTCTACCCTTCTCTTTTTCTTTGTTTTGTTTTGTCCATGTAAGCCCAAAATTTTTATGGGGTTGGTGTCTCCATTTCATCATCAGTCTTTGTGGAAAAGGATGGTGATGATTGAGTATATGTCTGTGTAGGGTAGTGAGGTTAAGGCCAACCTGTCACATTGTGTATTTTGTGAGAAAAAAGACCTGGCTTGCAAAGCTGGAGGGATATAACAAAAGATTCCAGTGCCAGGTACATATAGCTTTTAGTTTATTAGAGACAGAATTAGGGCCACTACTTTTGTCATTTTCCTTCATTTTTTTTCCTTTGATAAGGGTGAAAGATGGGGTAAGTAGCCTCTTCCTTTTTCTCTTCTCTCATCTTTTGCATACTTGCATTCTGTTGAGGTTTGTTTTTTAAATTTTTTATTTTTCTGAGGGGAACAAGGTGAGTCACTTGTATACTACATGTATTCATTTTGTAATTATATATATATAAAAAAGTGTTTGTTTGTTTATACTGATTGGAAGTTCCTTGGTTACTGTTGTTGCTTAAAGCTAGCTTGTGACTGAGATATGCGTTCCGAAATAACTAAAAAGTTAAGAATAAGAATAAAGAATCAGAATATGAAGCCTCTACGGTTTTAGCATTGATTATGCTTTAAGGTTAAGCATAATGCAACTTCTTGTTAGGTTGAGACAAATGTAAGTAAACTAAAATAATAATAATAATAACAATAATATAATATTGAGATGCATGCTGCGTTGAAAAGTGAAAACAATAGAAGGACGGCAGTGAGATATTACTGAAAGGAACATTGCATGAAGTCATGAACCTATTGATCATAAGATGAGAAAGGTTCCAAAATCTATTAAAAGTGAAATGGCTAGTTAGCTACACAAGTCAACATCAATGCAAGAAGTTTTCTCAATATTAGCACTCATTAAGTTTGAAGTGTTATGAAAGAAAGAAAATGTTGAAGAGTTCATATTCATTAAGTGCAATACTAATTAAGAGTTGCTCAACTACTATAGAATTCGACAAAGTCGTTTATTATGTCATCCAAATTAAGGATAAAAGTAAACATAAGTGGGCAATAATTTAATGAATATCATGTATGCGAGACAATTAGATTCATGTTTATTATTAATTATTTATTTTGACCAAAAAGTCACAGATATTTACCAATGTAGTTTTGATGTGCAGAAATGAAGGCTATAAGTGATAAATACATTTTTTTTATGATTTGCATGTAGAGGGACAAAGATAGTAATCTCCATCTTATTGTGTGTTTTGTACCCAACCTCATCAAACATAAGAACTTTAAAAACCTTCCAAAATAAATGTTATTAGTAAGAAATTGTCTATGTCAATCAAAGATGACGAGTTATGTATGGTGTATACACTGCATCTGCCCCCCAACTAAGTTTTTCAATCAGTGAGAAACAAAAAAAAAAAAATGTTTTCAAGGGAAATTTAGGAGTGCCCCTGATGTCACGGTAGCATCCCAATGGACCCAATTTGCCGCGAATTTTATGTACCATCCCGTTTTCTATTTCTTCTGAGTATACAGGCCTTACCCTAATCAGGTGCGGAACTAGATAAAATATTAGAGGGATAAAAAATATTTATACAATTAAATTAGACTAAAATAAAATTTTAAAGAGAGTTAAACTGAAATTTACATATAAAAAATTAAAATTAAAAGATCATTGTCCCCTTTCCTACCACCTGACTCCGCCTCCTGACTCTAATAAATGTCACTTTTATTTTCCATGGAGAATAAAATAGACAATTATACCCTGTGACCGGACAATTTTGCAACCTAGTATTAGTTGTACACAACTTTGGTTCAAGGAAAATGTACCCTTTCTTTAAAGGATTTTTTATTTTAATAAATGAAATAATTATAATAATTACTGAAATAAATAAATTAAAAATTATTACTGAAATAAATAACCCTCTCTTATCTTGTTTACACTATAAATGAGATAAGGCTGGAAGACATTTTTAAATAGATGTCGTTCACAGCCTTTGACCGGGTCTCAGTTTAAATTTTTCAACGATTTTCTCATCTCTTTTACTCCTTTCTAATTATATTATCAATAAATATGACGATGGCGCGCACAGTTGGTAACGATGGAGACATCAATAGACTGAACGAGACTTTGTATTACGCCGGACAGCCGACTTTAAGGTTAGTTCTTTTGTGTTGAATTTTGTACTATTTTATATAGATATATTTTTATATGTAGCCATGGTTAGGGTAATAACAAAAAACTAGAGTATAGTTTGTAGCGTTAGGAATAGGTCGCTTGTAGAAATTTAGACCTCTATTTAATTATGGTAGGTTATTGCTATATAGTTATTAGTTTGGAACTCTATTTTACCTGTGGTAAATTGTTACTACTTATTATAATCTTCTAGTTAGGTTTTTTAGTATCAAATATATTAAAATTAACAGAATAATATTTGTCTAAAAATATGTAATTAAAGATGTAAATATGTTCTTAATTAGAAATATCTTTAACTTAGAAAGAAATATTTATTTAACTTTAATCTTTTTTATACTACAAAGATCCTAAAAGTTTTAAAATACTTAAAAACAGTGTAAGAATTTAATAAGAAAAATATAAAAACCTGTTTAAAAATTTTAAAATACGAGGACCGTTAAACGTCGAAGACCCAATTAAACTTTTAAAAATATTTCTTTATAATTCTGAATTTAAGACTTAATTAAAGTTTTAAATTTTTTTTTTTATAATTCTGAATATTTTTTTTTAGAGGCCTCACCTTCTACTGCCCCGGTAAGTGAGTCATACCCTTCCTCCACCTGACGCCATCGTCCCGTATCTGGTTAAGGCTAGATCGGCGACACGGTTCCCCTCAGGGATTTCACATTCGATAATTCCCTGATTATGACATTCGTGGAGCGATGGCGTCTGGAGACCCATACGTTTCATCTCCTGTGAGGTGAGGCCACTATCACCCTGCACGACATGGCGTACCAACTAGAGCTACGCGCACACGGGCCCCAGTTGGGGGTGCCTTCATGACTTTGGTAGGTGGTACCACATAGAGACGTGGCAGTTGGTGGATTGGATGCTGGGTGCCAAGCCTCCAGTGGCTCCACAGCAGGCTGCGCAGAGGAAGGAGTCGTTCACGCTGAAACTTGTTTGGTTGTGGGATCATGTCCGCCAGATGCCCCCTACAGACAACCCAGAGACCCTTCGCCACTAGGTGCTACATTAAGTTATTGATCGGAGGATATCTGATAACGGGCAAGTCGAACAACTTAGTCCACTTGCGTTGGCTCCCACTTTTGGAAGACTTCGGGCGGTGCCGGGCGTTGTCTTGGGGCTCAGCCGTACTTGCTTGGACGTACCAGTCACTGTGTCGCACACCGAGACGTCACAGACATCGCTGGCTGCACTCCGCTGTTGATATTTTGGATCTACCAGAAATTTTTTTTAGTAGTGTCCAACAAATAAAGGGATCTACCAGTATCCTATGACTGCCAGGTAATAAATATTTATTTCTGTATTTAGTTATCAATTTGTAACTTTCTAAGACCTATTGCATAACGAGCTGCTTTTATTCTTTATGGCACCTAATAAGCTTATCACTAGTGAAAAATAAAATAAACATATTAGAAACTTAAATTTTTTGTATTTTCAATAAATTTTTTTAATTTGTAATCTTACTCCCATTTATTTAGTTATTTGCTATATTAAATATTTATTCGTTAGATTTAAGATATATTTTGTTGGTGAGTCCTCGATTAAGTGAAGCCCACAAGTTTAAAAAAAAAATAAAGAAAGAAGTGGCTAAAGCCACAGGAGAGAGAGAAACTTATATATTTTAAAACCTAATCATATTTTACAATAATAAAATATAATTATAACAACAATTATATTATGTATACATAAAATAAATAAAATAA
>NC_029787.2:133128894-133129598 GCF_000816755.2 Arachis ipaensis | reverse complement strand
CTTTCACTATTAAAATTTTTTGGATGTGTCAGTCAAGTTATGTGATAAGACACTTGATGATTCTATAAAGTTCAACCATTTGAAAGATGACTTTGTGAATCTATACCTTGGTTTGCAAATTGCAATTAGGTTAAAAAGAGTCATCTAGCCAGATATTCATTTTCTATCTTGTTCAAGGGATATATATATACATTGGTCAAATAGTCAATAATTGGCGCAATGTTAATGACCCATGCATGTACTTAACCCAGTTAAACTCGATTCAAACTTAAAGCTCAAGAAGTGGGACGTACTATTCATGCAAATAAAGACCGCCACTAAACAAGTAGTCAAATAATAGAGGAAGTTTGAAAGTACTTTGTTGAATGTTGTTCCTTATAGGAAGCAGACAAGCAGTTCTTTATAATTGATCAGTGAAGTGCTTCTGTTGATAAGATGGTAAAATTCTTAGTTATTACCTCGTGGCTGAGTTGGAACTATATGGCTGCACTTATGTTTTGAGCATTATTTAGAATGTGTTCAAATCTTTATTTGCATATAGATCACATTATCAGCTAACACACTAACGTTTTTTTTTCTTTGGTTTTTTTGGGCAAATATATAATTAATGAAAAAGGTTAGAAGATTATTAAAATTTATTATTTTTAGTTATTATTTAATTATTAATTTAATTTTTTTAATTTAGTTTTTTTTAATTTAATAAT
>NC_029787.2:133115647-133128769 GCF_000816755.2 Arachis ipaensis | reverse complement strand
ATTTGTTAATCACTTAGATTTTCTTTTACTGTCTTACTAGCTCTACATTCAAGCAAAATACTTAACTAAATCCAACCAATTTGTTATAACCACTTTTCAAATCACGCTGTTTTTCCTTCTCCGTTTCCTTCCACTTCTCCTTTTTCGTTTCATTATCCTTCTCCTCCTCTTCCTCTTTCTTCTTCCGTTTCCTTCCCTTTTTCCTTTTTTTTCTTTGTTTTCCTCCTCCTCCTTTTCCTCCTCCTCCTCTTACTGACATTTCAATTGTTATTTTTTTCCTTTTTTTTTTCGTTATCATCGACTACCATCATCACTACCTTCTCCTTCTCCTCTTTTCTTTTTTTCATTTGATTTCTTCTTTTCATTCGTTTTCCTTCTCCTCCTTCTCTATTATCATCATCATTGTTATCATTATATCGTCATTATTACTATCGTTATTGTTAAATTTTTATCATATTAATGACGTTGTCTAATCCAAAATTAATTTGAATATATTTTTGTTCATAATTCGGTATTGTTTGCGTGCTTGTTTTCGAACTAAGTTTGTGTGTCATAATCATTAAATAATTTCGGTATAAAAACTAAAAAATTTATGTGTATTTGTTAAAAAATTTCGGTATATTTTTATTCTGATAAGTTCTACATAATTTAAAATTCTTCATTTTTCTCTTTCTCATGTTCTGCTATTTCTTCTTCTTTTTCATTATTATCCTTTTTTTCTTATTTATCTTGTTCTTCTTAAGTTTCTTCTTGCTTTACCTCTTAATAAGAATAATAAAAAAAAAAAATCAAATCAAGAAGAATAAAAAATACATAATACTGCAAAATTACTAGAAAGATGATAAACTTTCATTCGTTCAACTAAAAAAAGAATTAAATAATGAAAATAAAAAAAGTAAAAAAATACAGCATTAAAAAAGATATTTTTGTGCTTTTGTAACAAAATTTCAGTGTAAAAACTAAGAAATTTATGTGTATTTATTAACAAATTTCGATGTATTTTTATTCTAATAAGTTCTGCATAATTTAAAATTTTTCTTTTTTTCTTTTTTTTCTTTCATTTTTTTATAATTATTTTTGTTTCACTCTTTTAAGAGAAATAAAAAAAATTAATGCTGTAAAATTATTAGAAATAAGAAGAGAAAAAAATACAATAATAATAGCAACAATAAAAAAACGACAATAAAAAAAATATACAAAAAGAAGAAAAAATACAAAAACAAAAAAAGATATGTTCATATTAGTAAAATACGTATGTACATCTTACGTATAATAAAAGTAATTTTTATTAGATTTAAGCTAACTTAATTAAATTTGATTGCGAAAAAGACTTGGACACCTAACAGGAGTGAATAAATAATGTAATGTATATGGTTTGGAGATGCTACAAAAATGTTTTAGCATCCCTCTCCCTTTCCATAGAGAAAATGAAATTTTTGGTTGATATTTGATTTTGACTTTTCTTTCTCAATATGAAGAGAGTCAAGGAGGCGTCACCTGGTCAATATGAACACACTCGCTTCTGTTCTCTGTTCTCTCTTCTCCATTGTCCATACATATTTATGAGCTTTTCTTTCTCTAAAAACCAAACTAATAATAAGACCCCAAAAAGAAAAAGAAAAAGAAAACTAATCACTAAGAACTAAGAAGTAATAACAACTCAGGTTTCGTATTCATCATTTCAAATCTCTCTTCCCTTCTTTTATATTCTCAAGCTCCCACTTCATCTCCATTTCCTCACAAACCCAATTTCCTGTTCACAAAAAAGATTGCAACTTTGCTTCCTTTGTTTCATGGGCTCATCTTTCGAATCATAGAATTCCGTCATGGACAAGGATAAGGACAAGTCGTCCCACAGTTTTCTTCATAATCTCATCAAACACATTAAATTCGGTTCCAATAAAGGTATTCCAACTAAATCCCAACCTCTTTTTTTCCCCCATTGATCTGAATTATATCTTCTTCTTGATGTGCTCTCGTCTGATTATACTAGGGTTGTGTTCTTCTTCTGTGTTGTTTTTTTTTTTTAATCAGAGCGAAGCAATGAAGCTGAAATAAAGCAAATGGCTGCGCAGGAGCAGAAGGTCTTTTCCTATGAAACGTTAGTTGCAGCTACCAAGAATTTCAGTGCTCTGAATAAGCTTGGTGAGGGAGGCTTTGGACCCGTTTATAAGGTGAGCCATAATCACCAATTTTGTTAGTGTTTCTTTTTGTCTTTGGTTGCAAGGGAAAATGGATGAGAGAATACTGAGAAAGCTTTCAATTGGTTAAAGTAAAGGTACATGTTTTCTGATCATGAATTCAGGAATAGGCTCTTCAATTTTGGAATTTTCACAAAGAATCACTTCTGATCCCTAGAATTTCTCATTTTCCCCCCTTTTTGGGAAGCCCCGCATAAAAAAGGTGGTTCCTTTTTGTTTTACACGGTAAAGAAAGAACATATAAAATCTAAGAACTTTTCTAAATAATCTGTTTTTGATTTTTCATCAAACTTTCATCACTTGCAGGGGAAGCTGAGTGACGGGAGAGAGGTTGCAGTAAAAAAGCTATCACACACTTCAAATCAAGGGAAGAAAGAGTTCATGAATGAGGCCAAATTATTGGCTCGTGTACAGCACCGGAATGTGGTGAATTTGTTGGGCTATTGTGCCCATGGCGGAGAGAAGCTTCTTGTCTATGAGTATGTTCCTCATGAGAGCCTTGACAAGCTTCTGTTCAGTAAGTACTTCCCCCTTCCATTATTACCAATCCTTATTCTCTTCAATGAAATCACATGGAAGGAAGAACACCATTCATATTTTCCTAAGAGGATCTATGTAGTTAGGATTGCTTGTGGAACATGTTTTCTGTTTTTGTTACTTGTTGGATACACAATACTAATAAAATAAGCGTTTCAAATTAATTTGGTTTTTATAATTGATAGTCTGAACTAAGATAATTGGTGGTTTTCATTCAACCCAAAATTTCATTTTCTTCAGCTGACTTTGGAATGCGAATTTCCATATTTACCCTTTTTCCTAGTGTTAAAAGTTTCAAACCAATTTTGCTTATAATAAGCTGCTCCATCTTCTTCCCCTCCATTTTTTAATGCAGAGGTCCTGACTTTTCAGCTATACCAACAACGTGGACGATTAAAATGTAAAATTAGTTTTCTATTGTGATAGTGACTGCACTCAGGACTGACTTTGATATCAAATAAATAAACTTCATCCTTAAATTGGCTTGTGTAGTCAAAGAGATTGTTTCAAAACTCCTCCTTAGCAAAGCCATGACAAATCCTTAATTATCTCTGATGAACCTTCCTAATCAGCTTCTTTTTTCCTTTTCAATGATGGTGCTTAACCATTTATGGCTTCCCATTATAAGAAGGACAAAGTGAAACTTCCCAAACCCAAAAGCTTTCTAGTTTCTAGCATTCTTTTTGGGGTGGAAAAGCCATTCAAGACTCAAGGCAAAATAAATAAGTTGTGGGGTCAATCCTTTCTCATTTTTCTCTCTCTCAAACCAACACAATGCATTTATAATTATATGGTCTATGTATTTGCAAATTGTTTTGCGATAGAAATAGAAAAATATTAGAAAATGTCTATATTCCAATATATTATTTCATTTTTTACTCACTAACAAATTAAGAGGTGGTGTAGATTGAGACAGATCTTGTTTCACTGTATTTATATTTCGTGTTATGAGACACTTATCAACAAAGAAAAAGAAACCATAAATTTGATTCATTAATCAGATCAATATTGTGAGAAGCATTTTTGTATGTTGTTGACTTGTTCCAAGAGAAAATATGAAGATAAAAAATTAAATTGAATGAATGAATACAGAGGTGCACAAGAGGGGGGAGCTAGATTGGAAAAGGAGGCTGGGGATAATAACAGGGGTGGCAAAGGGGTTGCTTTATCTTCACGAAGACTGTCACCATTGCATCATCCACCGCGACATCAAGGCCAGTAACATCTTGCTCGATGACAAATGGCAGCCGAAGATCGCAGACTTTGGCATGGCCCGTCTCTTCCCCGAAGATCAGAGCCAGGTCAATACTCGTGTCGCTGGAACCAAGTAAGTCTAACCACAACTCTTTCGTCCCTTGTACATCAACACCATATTGAAGTCAAATATCAAAACTAGTACTATGACTAAGTATGCATATATTTTTCTCCTAAGGTTATAGAACATAATTAGATGTTTGTGTTTTGGTAGAGTCATAATAATTTGGTGATAATATCACAGTGGTTATATGGCACCTGAGTACGTAATGCATGGACAGCTGTCCGCCAAGGCTGATGTATTTAGCTATGGAGTGTTGGTGTTGGAGTTGATCAGTGGCCAACGAAACTCTAACTTTAATTTGGATGTGGATGCACAGAATCTACTTGATTGGGTAACTAACAATTGATGCCTCATTCTCCTTCACTTATATTTTCTCACGGTTTAGGTATTGTGTATCCTTTTCTTAATCACCAAACTATATAAAAACAATAATAATCAATAAACACAGGTAGACGTTTCTTGACTTTTCAATAGAGTTTTGGAGATCTTTCGTTATTTTAAAATTATTTAGTTAATTCAATAACATTGATTCGGAGATTGACTCATAACCCCATCACCAATCACCATCACATCTTTTCTAAAAAGAATTTAAACCAAACCCCAACGCCACAAACTGCTCCCTTACCTCATGGATACATAATCTGATTCCATCTAGAATCGTTGATAATAAAGCTACTTTATTCATAGAAAGAAAAAGAAGTTATGATCGATTGGTTGTAAGGTTACCCCAAGAGAAAGGAAATAGTGACACTACTACATGCTAAATTCACAAATTTATTTCAGTCACAAAGCAATAAGGGATATCTAAAAATGAATTAGAATTTGCATAACAACTCTAAATGATGTCTATTTTGTGTCTGATTCTAGACATACAAGCTGCACAAGAAGGGGAGGAACTTGGAAATTGTGGATTCCGTGTTAGCATCCACAATGGAAGCAGAACAAGTAGCAATGTGCATTCAGCTTGGTCTGCTGTGTACTCAGGGCGACCCAAAGCTACGACCCGACATGAGGCGCGTTGTGGTAATGCTGTCTAGGAAGCCAGGCCACATGGAAGAACCTACCAGACCGGGTGTGCCTGGTTCCAGATACAGGAGACGACCCAGGCAGCATACTGGATTGTCCTCCGCCACTCCTGGTACCTCCGGTGCCTCGGATTCTCAGACTTCTGATTCAAGTAGCAACACAACCAGTGTTACTGCTACTAGTGCTACTACTCCAACTGCAACTAGAACAAGAACAAGAACAAACTCGGGAGTTGCGGAATCATCGGACTCAAGAGGGAAACGACCAATGGAGGAGGGTTAGACTAAATGTGTTCTTTATGGTGTCATTGGGGTCAATCATGATTTTGTTATTCATTTTGTAAAATATGAGTTGGTGATATGATAAAGCAGTTAGAATGTAAATAGGATAACTGGATAAGGATAGGTTGGAAATTGCGAGGTTGAATTGAAATATTCATATCTTATTCTTTTATATATATTAAAATGAGGAAATTAGCCACAACAAACTGATACATACTTTTGGGGGAGAGGGGGTCATGATCTTGTTCTTGATACGTTTATGTTTATAACAAGTGCCGTGCACCTTAATGGCTGCTGAAAAAATGTCGAACTAAACATCAAAATATAGTTGGCTAGTTGGTATATGCCCTGTAATGACTACTGAAACATCAAATAATGCAACATTCATCTTTTTTTTTTTTTAATCGTGATATTTTATGGTTTTAAGTTTTAACTGATGACGCTTTGACTTTGTTAATAGTTATATTAGAGGCACTGACAATAAAGTAAATTTTGATAAGTCTATGCAATATTGCAATAATATTTCCTTGAAATAAAAAACATGGTTACATTATACTCGCATGAATTCTTAACAAATTAAATTAAATAAAAAGAAGAAGAAGAAAAGACAGTGAAAGTGAAACCCTAGACACCGCCATGAGACGCACCCTTCTCCGAAGTGCTTCCCTCTTCTCTCGCAACCTTCTCCTCCGCCCCCCTCCTCCTTCTTCTTCCTCCACGACCTCACTCCCCTCTCCTTTCGCCGCCGCAACCCGCCCCCGACTCAGGCTCTTCTCCTCCGACACCAACGACTCCTCCAATGAAACCAAAAACGACGCCGCCCTCGATATCAAGGACGTCAGCAACAAAGGTACACAAAGCCCCCTTTCAATCATTTCCCTCTCTAAATCCACCAAATGAATCTGTATATTTATGCATTCTTTTCGGTTCTGGCAGAGCTGAAAGAGTTGATGGTGAGTTACTTCAAGGGCGATAACCAGGTTCTTCCGTCCATCATGGAGGCAATCATGCTGCGGAAGCTCTCCGGGAAGCACGAGGACACCGACGACGAGCTCATGGACAGCCTTCGTATGGAGCCCATCGATGACGTCGATGACCAGGATTTCGAGGACGATTTCGAGGACCTAGTGGAGACTGATGAGGAGATCGATGACCTCTACAATGCCAGGGATATCGTCATGAAGAGGATGGTCAAGGATGAGTTCTTCAACATGGACGAGAAGAAGTGGGATGAGATCGTTGAGGATGGGGTCAAGCATGGCATCCTTAGGGACACCAAGGAGTGTGAAGAGATTCTCGAGGATATGCTCAGCTGGGACAAACTTCTCCCCGGTATGCCGCCGATTCTTGTTTAGAAATTGTGCTGATTAATACATCATTCATTCTCTCTAGTGCTCTAAAAATTATTAAGAGTATGAGGGAGTTTAGTGTGCAGTGTTAATTACATTCAGGGCTATTATAAATAGGTTGGTAATAAGTAATAACTCCAATGTGCAGTGTGAAAGGCAATAATTCTGTAGGCACCAATTCTTATTTTCTTGCTTGTGCCTTTTCTGTTATTATCTTTGCATTTTTTGAGTTAAAATTTAGTTTTCAAATTCGACATTGGGTGGCTTATGTTTGCTGATTATGCTGCTTTTTCATTTCTCGTTTTGGTGTGAAATTTTATATAGATGAGATAAAAAAGAAGGTGGAAATAAAATTTAATGAGCTTGGGGACATGTGTGAGAGAGGAGAGCTGGAACCCGAAGAAGCTTATGAACAGTTTAAGAAGTTTGAGGATGAGATGGTTGCGGAGTACATGAAGATAATGGAAAAACAGGAGGCCGCAAATTTCGATGGTACAGCTGTGCCAGACAAGAAAAAGGATTTAGATGACCCACCTGGCGAAGGCCCAATTCTCCGGTGGCAGACACGGGTAGTCTTTGCACCTGGTGGTGATGCTTGGCATCCAAAGAACAGGAAAGTGAAACTATCTGTAACTGTGAAGGAGCTCGGACTCTCAAAGTACCAGTTTCGCCGGCTGAGAGAATTGGTAGGGAAACGATATCATCCAGGAAAAGACGAGCTTACAATTACCAGCGAGAGGTAAAGTGTTATACCTATAATTTTCATTCATAGACTATTTCGTTCAATTTTGTGATTTGTGTATGGAATCCTTTCTGTATTTTGAAGGTTTGAACATCGGGAAGAAAACAGAAAGGACTGCTTAAGAACTCTTCTCAATCTCATTGAGGAGGCTGGCAAAGCTAACAAACTGGTGGATGATGCACGGGCTTCATACGTGAAGGGAAGGCTCCAAGCCAATCCTGCTTTCATGGAGAGGTTGCGAGCGAAGTCGATCAAGAGATTGCAAGAATCTAATCAGGTGCCTGCTTGAGGTTCTTCAGGTCTGATGTACGAATTTCGGACCCACCTTTCACCCGCCTTAATTTGTTACTGCTCCCATTCTACTTACTTCTGTGATTATGATCTTTCCTTTTTACACCAGAGTTATATTGTGAGCCAAAGTTGCGGCAATAGCCTTTTCCGCATGGTGGGCTGAGGTTGTAACATTTGATTCTCCAAGTACGCCATAACGGTGGGAGATTCAGTGCAGTGAGCTGTTCTTTAGTCGTATCTTTGATATTTAGAGATAGGCATCGCCGATAAGTTACCTTTAGCAGGTGTTGTATGCTAAGTAATTGATTTTTATCATGCTTCAAAGTTTTGTTTGCTTTTTCACCAATAAAATGTTTTTGTGTAAATAAATACAACTGACGGTCACTTGGATACTGACTAAAAATTACTTAGTAGCTGTTCAATTATTTGAATTGCACAATGAATACCTAAACTAAAAGTGTTACTCGAAAAGAAGAATAATTTGGCAAAGATTATCAGTGCTAGCTTTGTTTCTGTAGAAGCCATTGGGACATTGATTGGTGGTTGCCGAAGCGCAATGGATAGTCAATACCAAGGCTAAATGCAAACAGAATTTGACTTGGTTTACTTTTAAACGCCTTTTTCTACGGTTTAGATCCGATCAAGTTACTGGGAATTCAAGTGCACCAAACCTTGATTAGGGAACATGAATAAATCATGAATGAATAAAAAACAGCAGCAGCAGGTGACCAATCTTTTACCGTTCCGTTCAAGGCGCTCAATATTGCAATAATATTTTATTTTTTGAAAAAGCACCTGTGATATCTAAACATATCGCCATCGCTTATGACTTCGGATCACATAGTAACTGAGCAATCATTTGAGTTCGTGTCTATTACTTGGGATGGCCGACATTGACCTAAACATCACTGACTCATTTTGAACGAAGTCCCTAATCTCTTATGTTGAATTGTTTTTAATGCACTCTTCCAAAAGCAGCTGGTGTGAAATGTGGAAATAGGGAGCATAAAATAAGACAAACGAAACATTATTTCTTGAGAAGCATGACGGAAAGCCTGCCAATGGTAACCTTTGTTCATATTCTAGCATGCGCTCTCCTCAGCAACCATGTTGGAGATGCGTGGTTAAACCTTGTTGAGTTTCTGTTAGTTGTTGAATGTTGTGTGATTTGTGTCTGTTTCGCGTGAGGACATGATACACAATGTATAGTTGTATGTTCTGACAAAAGCAGGATTATAGAATGGGATGTTTCCGGAGCATTCTTTATATTTTGACATTGATTCAGGTGATATTTTTGATGACGTTAAACCAAATTGTGTATGAACTATGAACTATGAAGCCAAAACAAGAGTAGAGTCGTAGGCTTTAGATGTATCGATATTAAAACATGGTGTATTATCATATCTAAAATGGAAATCTTCGCGCTTACAAATCCGAGTGGGCTTTAAATTTCTAAAGTAAAACGTGGTGGTTCTTCATAGGATTTGTTACTGTCTTTGAAATAAGTAAAAATACGTTGTCAAGAATGGGATTCGAACCCATGCCCTTTCGGACCAGTACCTGAAACTGGCGCCTTAGACCAACTCGGCCATCTTGACTTACAACATAATTCTGGCAACTTTTTTTTAATAACGGTATTTTTATACAAAAGAAGGAAAAAAACAAAGCACATTGTTAGCTTGACTTTTATAGGTTTGATGCATTGCACTGACACGTAACAGTTAACACCTTTCAATATTGGTACAAAAGTTGGGCCTAAAACGTGTCTCTATTATACAGTTGATTAGCATAAGCAATAACTCAAATAAGATAGTCTCCCCATACTCAATTAAGAGGTTGCGGGTTCGAGTCTCCATACAAAGTAAAACCAAGTTGAGTTGGTCTAGTGGTTAGCTCACTAGTCTGCTTAAGCAAGTGTCGGGGGTTCGAATCCCGCCTTGTGCATGCAGCAACTCATTGGCCAGCGGCAAACCCTTAAATGGAGCTCAGTACCGCGACGGATTAGTCCTTAGCCTGTCGAGTTGGGGGATACCGTGGAAAACCAAAAAAAAAAAAAGCATAATAATTGAAGGAGTTTTGCTCTAGAAAAAGTATAAATGTGATTACTGGACCTTAGTGCTCCATTGTTCTCGTCATGAAATTAAAAATTATGGTAGTGGAAACTAATTAGTATGGCTTGCAGTTTTTCACACACAAATCATGTGATGCGAGTCTAAATGGTTAGTACTTTAATTCCAACTAGAGTTTAAAATTGGCACACATGTTTTAATTGCCACTCTCATAAATAAGCTTAACGAATAAAGACATTTATTTTTATACTTGGGAAGCGGCAACTAGTTCAATGTTTTTCACTTTAACTGGAGACTTAAATAAATGAGGACTAAATATGGTTATTGTTAGTTGATCTTGGAAACTGCGACAGTGTTGTGATCCTAGTCCCTTACATTATTCTTAAGGGAATTTCTATATACATATATGGATACATAACAACACTATACATGAGAATGATGATGACATTTTTTGATCCAGTTTATAAAGTATGGTCGGATTGTAATTTTATTTGATCTTCTTTTCCTTGACCGGTCCTCTGGGAATTTTGTTCAGATATGTCTTCTGAAACCTTCTATATTTCCTCCTAATATCTATCATGATATGTTCAGCCAAATTCCTAATTTCTTCCTCATATCTATCATATACAATTGGCAGTGTTTGGATGCAGATAGAACCTTGTGAATCATAAACATGAAAAGACAAAAATTAATGCACTTATTCTGCAGTATCAAATATCTTGACAAAGAAACCAAGTGTAGGAGTTGAGTTCTAACCAATGTATAGCAGATTGATAAAGCTGAAGTAGTTTCCAATTTCTGATAATATATAGAGGGAGATGATAATCTGAAAATTTTATTTACAAGTTAGATATTTAATTTGGTTTTGGTTAAGAATTCAAGTGCATAAAAGGATAATCATTATTAGCATACTAGAAGAAATCGTGGTAGGTCTGTTCCACATGAAATGTGGAAGAGCACTTGTAATAGCTGGTAAAATCTTCTCTGCAAATTGAAAGCTAGATCTTCAAAGAAAGAATCTTTCAAAATAGTTTCCGGAATCTTGGGACCGTTCCTGTGTATCACCACGTGCCAGATATATCAGTTTTTTAACATGGAAAAGTCTAGGGGACCAGCAACTTTGTTAAATTCTGGCCAGCATGTAACCAGCAAAGAAAAGTGAGCCATTGGATGAAATCTCACACCAATCTTACATCATTAAAACTATCTTGATAGCTATTTGATAGCTACAAATCACAAAAATTGCTTACCCTAGCATTCTTCTTTTAACATATTAATTTTTAAATTATTTGGAGACATTATATAAAAGTAATGCTCTATAACTATAACTAGTGAAATTAATGAAGATCAATTTATTGTTGAGTAATAAAGTAGTCCTCAAATTTACAGTTTTCATTATCTTAGTTCTTTAGATTTAAAATTATTTATACTGGTCTCTGAAATTCATTTTTAGAACTATATTGGTTTCTGAATTTTTTTTAGTACTGAATCAACGAACTAAGTGATAAGTTGGCTCTGACTTGCCACGTTCGACATTAGCATCATTTTATTTTGTCACTTAAACAAGGCAAAAACGAAAAGAGAAAAAAGAGTTTATATAATGTGCAAATCATTATATCTCCATTCTCCAAAACAACTTTGCTTTTGCCTTAGTTAAGAACTATAACGAAAAATGTCATTTAGTCATGTGTCTAGTGTGGCAAGTCAAAACTAGCTCAGCATTTTGTTTATTGATTCAACGTCGAAAAGAGTCTAAGAATTGATATTGATGCCTGAAGCTGGATCTCGGAATCATCAGTATAGCAAATTTTGAATATGAAAGACTAAAATAGTGAAAGTTGTGAATCTCAGAGACCACTATAAGAATTTAGTCTGATATATACTATGACTCAAGTCAAAATGGTTACCATTTAAAGATATCAGCAACCGTGGACCATATGTAGAGTACTAGCATTGTGGTGATGGAAATGTGAGAAATAAGTGTCACGAAATTGTACTCAACAACCTCAAACAGAAACCAAATAGCTGTAATCCCAACCAAAATTGCAGCTGATACATTTCTATCTTTCCATAATAACACATCTGCCACTGAAAATTCAGCAACCAAATAATATAATCAATTCATTCAACTACAAGAAATAATTAGAAAAAAAAAGATTAATTACTTTTGCATCTCACATGACACAGGTGAAAACAGTAAAACACACATGGCTTTGTAATATTTTATTATCAATTATGAAGCGTGTACTTTTTTATCCCTTTCCTTTTGTTTCTTATTATTATATTCTCCAACATGAATCAAAAGTAACAAGTACCTTTTCCTCCTCCAAGAACTTCATGTATTGATTTTCCATGGGGAAAGATCTTTGACTGTGTTGTGATAATTTCATTATCAGAATCAGAGGATGTATTGTGCGCCATATTTGCTTGTTAGAAAGAAGATATTGCTCTATTGTGCTGCCATTGTTATTTTATACTATTCTGGCATGCACATTAGTAAGTAATTATTCTATTCTCGTTATTGAAGGAAGGTATGAATTAGGTTTGAGGTTAAACTTGGATACCTTGAATCTTAGATGAGACTACTACTTTGGCATGCAATTCTTATGGATTTGTCATGTAATCCATGCCAAGTATATGCTACTGTATATATATTATTAGTTTATTACAATCCAATGCTATTTAATTAATTTTTTAAAAAAATATATGAAAAATGATTGGATAAGAGCATGTTTGGAAAACAGGAAAAGAAAAAGACAGAGCACAATAGCATCGTTTGATTCATGTAGCCGACTCCACTTAGTGAGACAAGGCTTTGTTGTTGTTGTTGTTGTTGTTTTGCTCAAAAAACAACTTATAAGCAAAAATATTGTTTTTGAATTATAATAATTTTTTTACCAAGTTAAATAATTTCTTTTTTTTCATACATTCCAAATATAATGATTGATTGTCACATATAATCGATTATTCTAAAAAGCGATTATGTAAACAAGAATTATTTAAATAAGTTTAATTTATTTATCCTATGTTACTAACCATCACTCTTTTTCTTTTTACAGTATTTCGTTTTTTTTTTATTATTGATCAGGGTATATGAATCCAGTTTGTTTAGAAAGTGTGAAGAGAAGAAAGATAAGAGAGACAGGTGTTGTGTTTGTTGGCTCAGCTTATGAATACTTCTTGTGAATCAACTAAATCAATGAATATTCTAACTTCTAAAGACATTCCATTACTAATGTAATATAGAATCTTAAAACATTTACCGGGACTTGGTTAAAATCTTAAAATATATGTGTATAGTATAGAGT
>NC_029787.2:133092797-133115616 GCF_000816755.2 Arachis ipaensis | reverse complement strand
CTGTTGTACATAAATTTATCATCATTATTATTTATTAGAATAATTATTTTAGAAAAAGTAAGAAGAATAAAACTATTATTTTGGGCTTTAAAATGCTATTTTGAAATAATATTTCTAAAAAAATATATCATATTTTCATCCTCATAAAATCAATATTGGCTATATAAAATTCACCAAAAATAGAGATAAAAGCAATAAATAATTTTAGATATCAGATTTTACATAAATAAAATTGTTATGTCATTCAAATTTGATAATTTTAGTTAAGCTAATTTTTTTTTGGTGGATGATGTAAAAAAAAAAATTTCTTAGAAAATTGGAATTATCCTCTTTAGTCTTTTGTATGCATTTTGCAAATAATTTTCTAAATATTACAAATAAACTAGATTTAGATCCGTACAATGTGTGAAAAACTAATGTTATAAATTTTTTGTATAAAATTTTTTTATATCTAAAATTATAATAGAGGAATTTTGAGTTTTATAATTAGTTATAAAATAATTTATGTAGCTATTAAAACAGATATAATAAATTTTATAATATATTACATTAGTAATATATAATGAAAACTAATTAGAGCAATTTATACTTTATATATATTGAAGTATTTGCTTAAGTAGTATTTTCAACTCTTAAAATAAAGAGTTATATCATAATAAATTAATTTGAGAGTAAAATTTCACCTCCGACTTCTGACTATTTACATATATGACAATCCGCCCTCTACCATTTGATAGGACATATTGCTCCCTATACACTCATCAAAATGCATGTGTTTTGCGACAAAGATAAAACTGTATGTTTCAACTTGTGAATGTTAACCTCCCTTCTACGCAGAAACTTTCTCATTTCTCTCCTCTATTGTCACTCACAATCACGAAAAACCATAAACAAACCACACTTAAATTTTGTTAACTTCAAATATTTAGTGAAGATGCTTAAAGGTCTGGGTACAAATGCCAACTAATAAGCAAAACAACAGCATGTATCATGTCTCCAAAATAATGCTTTGAATTATATGATTAGTGGATATAGTCATTGCCTTATATATCTTGGTAGAATTGTCTCACTAGTAAATTGTTAGAGATTTATGAGTCTCCTGAATAGATGGATAGAGGTTTATATGTCTACAATTAGCCCCTTGTTAGTTTTACTCTTCCACAATTAGAGAACTAAAGAATTTATAATACAAAAGAAAAAAAAATAGAAGCCTATCTTAAAATAACTACAACTAAAGAAAAATATATTCGAGTTTTGTTTTGTTCCAAATTCAAAGAGAATAAAATACCTCCATGAACGGTGATTCGTAGCTAAAGATTGCTTTGAGCTCATGATTCTTTCTTAAGGTGGGAGAAAGTGAGGATTTAAAAGCTATGCTCAAAATGGGAAAAGATGATGTAGTAAATGTTCTCTCCCCAAAACGCATGCATTTTGATGATGCGACAGGGGGTTAAATTGTCCCATCCAATTTGTTCTTTGACACCTTGACAATAAACGATACATGCAATATTTTTCTATTAAGAATTCACAGAATAACAGAGAGAGCAAATCATCTAATAGATCAATTGGTTAGGAGTTGCAACGACATTTTAATTTTATGAGGGGCCGGATTGTCATATGTGTAAATAGTTAGGGGAGGGGTAGGGTTTTACTCTAAATTTTGTAGTATAATAAAATATAGTTCTATCAATCTAGAGTGCGTGCGTATATGCGTGTGTGGGTGGCTTAAGTTTTTGGCCAATTCTATGGTGCCTTTTGTTTGGTGTCTAACTTTTACCTAAACCCGAATGGAATGTCCGCGTCGCATGTGTGCTCGCGTATGCGAGTTCTGCAGAATGACTAAAAATTGTTAAATGTTGCAGAATCCACCTTTACACACCAAACTTCCGACGCGCATAACTTTTCTGTTAGAAATTATTTTTAGTCCGTTTTTCGAACGGCGTAAACTTTACGGATCCAACTTTCATATGAAATACATTTGAAAAGGTTAGGGGGTCCGAAAGTCAAGTTATGGCTCATCGAAGTTCGATCAAAAATCAATTTTTCTCAACAAATCTCAAACTTCGTTTACTTCCACCAAATCACAATTTCCTACCAATCTTTCACAACTATACACAGCACTAACACATACCAAACCACACCTCAACAATTCATTTTCATATCATGACGTCCCATTCCACAAAATCATCAAGTCCAACTCCAACAATTACATTCAATACACATTATTCCTCAATATACCAACAATAATAATTCATGTTCATTAATCTCACTACAACATCAATCATCAATGTATCATTATAGTTCATTAAAGTCATCCCCTCATCAACCATACACCACAGTCATACTTTTCACCAACATACCAAATATCCACGTCAATCCAACCCATAGTACATCAACTAAAATCACTAAATAGGCATCAAACACACAATTTATCTTATCCTAAGTCGTCTAGCCTAAGTTTTCACGACACATTAATATTATATACGAGAAACCAAAACCATTTCTTGACCGATTTTTTCCTACGCCAAAGATAACCCAAATTAGCAAAATGACAAGCCTCCACCACCGAATTTCAGCACCCAAAGCTCAACCAAGCTTCCAATCTCCTCAATTGTGTTTCAAATTCACATATACACAACCTAATATATATTACCACATTCATATACACAAGCTTAATGCTCAACCATAATTAATCAAAGAATTCACTAGGGTTTGAGGATTTTTCCCTTACCTGTGCCTCAATTCAACAAAAACTTGCTAATTCCTTAAACTAATTGGACCCTAAAACATCAAAGAATAAAAAATCTCAACACCTATAACATAGGATTTTTTTTTCAAAATTAGAAAAAAGAGAATTGAAATTGAAAATGTGACATCCTTACCGAATTGATTACTGAATTTTGTAGAGCTCGATGCGTGGACGCGTGACCGCAAACGGTGCAGCGATCGGAGTTCTAGATTGAGAGATATATGGATTTGAGTGAAGGGTTAGGGTTTGGGAATTTTCTTCTCTTCCCTTATGTTTTCTAATGTGAAACAGCAATGAGAATGAGCTGAAGCTCATATGGTTAAGTGGATTGGTTGGGCCTTTGGGCCTGGTTCGGCCTGTTCGGCCCAATTTTGAGACAAAACCTTTAAAAATAGTGTCAAAATTCATGTTTTAATTAATTCTACCTCATTAATTTATAAAATTCTATTTTCTATTTTTTATTAATAATTAATTTATTGGCTAATTATTCGTTAATTATGCGGGGTTTACAATCCGCAAGTAGAGTCGGATACTCGCGAATTAAAAATTGGTATGGTTAGAGTTGGGATATTCTCAACCTGCGATTAGAATAGAGTTGAGTTTATATAAAAATCTCAACCTCTCAGTAGAATTAGAGTTGGATCCAAACCCTACCATACCCTACCCATTGCCACCCATAGTAATAGAATAAGCAGAAGAAATGTCATTTTTTAATTGCAAAAAATAATCATATTAAATAACCAACTGGGATGTACACAAACAAAAAAAATTTAAAATAAATTGAAAAAAAATATCTAAAATTAAAAGAAAAGAAACACCTAAATCATTATAAAAAGAATATCCAAAACCTAACAAAAAGAAACCTTCGAAAACGTAATTAAAAAAAATATTTAAAATTATTGTACAACTTTTAAAGACGATCTGAAAAAAAAACACGTAGAGGGAGAGACGCAGAAGGAGAGACGGTGCAGAGGAAAAAACACAGAAAAAGAGGAAAAGAGAGGTGAAAGAAAGTACAAGGGCTCATGTTTAAATTAATTTTTGAAATTTTAAAATTAGGATTTTTTTAAAAATTAACTACTTAGTTACGTATAGATTTAATTTCTTAGACTTTTTCTGCAAACAAATATGAATATCAATTTTACATAAATAGATAGATTAAATTAAACACAATAACTCTATCAGGTGCATTTTATCAAATTGGCATTCTCTCTTAAGAGGATTGGGTTTGCTTTCCATCCAACATGATTCGGAAATGGGCCCTTCAATTTGAAAAGAGTAATAAGAAAAAACCGGTTTTTTATTAGTCAATATAAGTTATTTTTTAAAAAATTAAATTGAAAAGAGTTAGCTCTCTAATCAAAATATTTGTAAAATATACAAATTGTTTACTATTTTTTTTTACTGAAAATATGGAGACTCAAATCCGCAACCTCTTAATTGAGTATGGGGAGACTATGCCATTTGAGTTATTGCTTCTTACCTACAAATTGTTTACTATTGATAAATGATTTTAGAGAAATTATATTCATTTTTGGACTGTATCACAGATATCAGAGATTAATGTGAGTAAAGCTTATATACCTTTATGTTGTACAAGATATTGATGTGAACCCTACGTTTTAATCATGGTATCATTTGGACTGTGGAGATAATCCATATGAGAATGTATATGGACGATAAAATTGGTTAAGAGGGCAACACCAACGTTGTATTTCATGGACACTCCCTGACCCTTGGTCCTGTCCTTTGGCAGTGCAAAGAGGCAGATTATTGGAAATATGATACTCAGTGAATTATTATCATTCGTGTTTCGTACTGCTTAGTCAATTTTAAACCAATATATAATTGCAAAGGAAATAATTCGAAGTTAATGTCATCATTGTAATATTCACTAATTATTTGAGTTTTGGTGAAAGTGACAAGTGCTTTTACAAAAGAATAATTATAGATCCAACAAGAAGCAAGTGGACAAAGTTTGGGTAAGTAGACTACACTTAATTAACAATTAACACCGGGAATCTTTTTGGTATAATAAGGGCATTGATATCCCTTTTTACAATCAACAATGTAGATTTAGTTACAATTTTATCTGCATAGATAAAACCTGTATGATATATTATTATCTCCACAGTCCCCATGTGATATGCATGAATGATATTTTCTATAATATATAGTACATAGTACACACTTGAGACAAAGTGAAAGAGAGTAAACAATATCATAGGACGGACACAATTACAAATAATCATCATTGGCATCTTCTTATGTATAGAATTCTCCTCTGATTCATTCACACTCTCATCTCTCAAACACTCTAAGCTCAACATCTGCAATACATAACATAACATAACACACACTTCATCAAATGGACTCACCTAATTTGCGGTTCCATCCCAAATACTCAAAATCCCACACTTTCATCACACCCTCTCCTACCCTTTTCGCCAACAATTCCAACAACTCCAATTCCATCAATTTTCCAACTTCCTTTGCCAAAAAGTCCCGTGCTTTATTCTCCAAAATCATGGTTTCTTCTTCTGCACCTGCAACAGCAGCAGCGCCCATCACCTTTGGCTTCAAGAATTTGATGGAAACTTTCACTGTTGATGTGCACAGAGCAGAGAACAGGCCACTGAACGTGCCCTTGATTGCACCTTTTACCATTGCATCATCAAGGTTGGAGATGGTAGAGAACGTGGCCATTAGAATTGAGCTCGGCAATGGCTCTGTGGGTTGGGGTGAGGCACCAATTCTGCCTTTTGTTACTGCTGAGGACCAGAAAACTGCCATGGCCAAGGCTTCTGAGGCATGTGCCTTTCTCAGGAGATGTCCTTCACTGACACTGGGTTCCATGTTGGAGGAGATTGCTGCTATTCTTCCTGGCCATGAATTTGCTTCTGTGAGTGACATTCAGTTAAACTCATCATCTTCATCATCATATTAATTTTTTCTACTCATTCTAATGTTTTCCTTTTGTACTTTTGAAAGGGACGTTTTGCATGCCCCTTTGCTACATGAATTCATATGGCTTTGAATTAACTACGATCCTTCTTATTATTGGTAATTAAGGAAATGAAACGAGACTTGTAAAATTTGAGAAAGTTTTAGTCTTCAATTAGGCATTGTATTTTGTTGTATTTATTTGGTTGACTTTTGCCATTATGCCCTGCTTTTTGCGCCTAAAATTTCTGCTTTGATTCTTGTCTTTGGTTGCTTTTGAGAAAATGTGTTGTTTCAAGGTAGCTTAGATTGTTTGAAAGTTGCTAGCTTTTCCTGCACAGGAATCAATATCAAAATGTACAAAGGAAAATGAATCTTGTCCTGGTGCTTTCTTAAGGATAATTCAACCTTTTTCCTTCATACTCCATAATTTCCTCTTAATACTACTATAGCAATAAAGCTATTTTCATTCAGTTGGGATTTATGTAATGTTAAAGGTTAGGGCTGGGGTGGAGATGGCAATAATTGATGCTGTTGCAAATAGTATTCGTGTGCCATTATGGAGGCTTTTTGGTGGAGCCTCAAATACCATAACCACTGATATAACGGTAAGTTGTCATTGATCATAAAGATAAGATTTTAATGGAAATACTTGCATATAAAGAAATCTAAACTAACTCATATCTACAGATCCCAATTGTTTCTCCAACTGAAGCAGCTAAATTAGCTTCTAAATACTACAAAGAAGGGTTTAAGACTTTAAAGCTGAAAGTTGGCAAGAATCTGAATGCAGATATAGAAGTGCTTCAAGCTATAAGGGTTTCCCACCCTGAATGCCAGTTTATTTTAGATGCTAATGAGGGATATAACTCTGAGGAAGCAGTGGAAGTTCTTGAGAAATTAAATGGTTAAAAGCTCACCTAGTTGAATTTTTTTTTTCCATGACTTCCGCTGCCATACAGAAACAAAAATGCACACATGCACCAATTTACTTAGCTTGTGCAAACTTCTGTTAATTGCAGTATTTTAAGAAAGTTGACATGGAACTTAGATTTAAGAATCTTTTTTCTTTCTGTTGCAGAAATGGGGGTCACACCTGTCCTATTTGAGCAACCAGTTCATAGAGATGATTGGGATGGCCTTGGATATGTCAGTAACATAGCAAGAGAAAAATATGGAGTGTCTGTTGCAGCTGATGAGAGCTGCAGAAGTTTAGCTGATGTCTACAAAATAGCCGAAAGGAATCTCGCAGATGTCATCAACATTAAGCTGGCAAAAGTTGGGGTTATCGGTGCTCTGAATCTCATTGAGAAGGCAAAAGAAGTAGGTTTAGATTTGATGATTGGTGGTATGGTTGAGACAAGACTTGCAATGGGTTTTGCTGGGCACCTTGCTGCTGGCCTGGGTTGTTTCAGGTAAGTACATTATAGTTGAAAGATTTTGACACTACTTTAAGTTTTCAGAACGAATTCATATTGTTTTCCTTCTGTTTATTTAAAGCTTTAAATAACCAAACTCTTTTCTAGGTTCATTGACCTGGATACACCACTTTTGCTGTCAGAGGATCCGGTTCATGAAGGCTATGAAGGTATACTCCCTGTAATATGCACATGCAGGCATACAGCTCTTAAATTCAAGGTTTTATGTAACAAGTTGTTTTATTGGTGTCTTTTGCAATCTGATGACATTGAGGTATTTATTTGAACAGTTTCAGGTGCCACTTATAAGTTCAGAAATGTGAAGGGACATGGTGGATTCCTTCATTGGGACAATCTTGCTTAGCAAATTCTGGTTTTCTTGGAGAGTACAACCATAGTTAGTCTAGCATGGCTGCTAACATATGATAGTTGTGAATGATGTACACCTTAAAAAGAATTCAAATTGTTCATTCCTTGTGATTGGTTGGGAAGAAAAACATTACTATAGTTGGTTCTTGAACTATTACCAAGAACCTCTATGATCAGATTGCTTTAATTAGACAAAAATGTGGCTAAAGTACTATGTGAATAAGTAAGAAAAGAAAGGTGTTTTTTATTGTATGGAACTGGGAAGCGTTGTCCAAAACAGTTTGAATGCTACTTACATAAAAAATCAGCTTAAAACAAAAATTAATTTCCATATACAACATTTAGATGGTACTTATATTAGTCATGATGTCTTACAAATTTAGTAAATTTGTTATAGGACTCCAGTCCATTAACCAGGGTCTCTTGTCAGATGGAAGCACAAAATTGAGCTCAAACATCTCCCTTGATATGTTGCCTCCTTCACAAAACCCGACAAGTTTTGCAACTATTTCAGCACTCTCCTTTACATGCTTTGGATTATGGGGTTCTGTCCAGAGCTTGCTCACAAACTGCATCCTCTTCTGCTTCCCAACAACTGGAACATCCCATTTCATGTACAGTGCATCCCTCTCCTCTAGTGTCAAACGTGATCCCAATCTCTTTGCAAGGAATTCCCTTTCTCTTTTCAAGGCTTTGATACTATGTCATAAAATTTATAGTTAACATAAAAGAAAGATGCATTGATATAAAATATCATATAAGAAAGAAAGAAAGAAAGAAAGAAAGAAAGAAAGAAAGAAAGAAAATACCTTGATGACAAAGAGATCGTACGCTCGTCTCCAACATGAGCAGGGCTTGCATTCCCAACTTCTGCCAGATGTTGTTGCAACCATGTCAAACGCCTTAGCTCAACTTCCATGTATATTTGGTCAGCTGGATCTCCCTTGAATAACAAATAAAATTGGGTCCTATGAATTACAGAAACAAAACAAAGATCCCATAATTCAATGATCTGCTGCTGCTGCTCCTGAAATGTTATATGCCATGAAACTTGGGATTCTTCTTGTTCACTAAGACCTTCATTTTCTACATTGTGGCCATTTGCTTCATTTGCTTCAAGCTCAAGAACCTGTACAGATGAATGACGTGAGTGAACAACTAAGAGCATAGCAAGACATAATAGTGTAGACTATTCATGGTAAGGCAGAATGATTTTTAAGTAGATACTAACATACCTGGCAAACAAGTAACTGCTTTTGGTATTGCAATTTGGCCACACGTTCCTTCAACTCTGTAACATAAGTCCTTATACTTCTAACATTCTCTTCTGCAGCATTCTGAAACATTTTCTGCATTTTCTTCATGTTAACTGAACTAGAGCGTCGATAACCTGAATTGTTGTCCCGGGATGAAACATTATCCCCTTCTTCATTCTTTGATGGAGTCTCCTCCTTCTCAGATTCTGGTGGCAAATTCTCACTTGAAACAATGTCTTCATCATCCGGAGCTCTATTTTCGATATCAGATTCCAAAACTTGGTGAGGGGTGGATAATGGTGAGCATGGAGATCTTATAAAATTTTGCCGATTCACAGCATTAATTGAAGCCAAAGGAGGCAACTTTTTCCTTCTGTGTTCTTTTCTCTGTTTCGAGGCTTCGCTGTTTAGTTGTTGATAATTGTTTGGGAGAGACATCACCAGCTTGTCTATGGACCTTTGAACATTTTCTAGCTGTTGCTCAAGATTTGCAATGTTGCTTCCCTGTGAATGAAGACGGGTAATTTCGTGCTTGAGATTAGCACTGATGCTCTTGTTTACAGAAACCATGCTCCCAACTTCAACTTCCTTGGGTGCAGACCTAACAGCACACATTTGCCTTATTTCAGCTTGCAGGTTAGCAATTGTCTCTGCTGCATTTTGGTTCCCTAGTCTGTGACATGCCACTTCCTTCTGTAATACTTCCAGTGCTCGATTAGCTTCTTCCCCCAGCTGCTCCTGGAGATGCTCAAGTTTATGAATTTCATGCATAAGAGTAAAAGGAGCAGTAGATGATTGCCTCATTGACTGCCTTAATGTTGTGTTTCTTATTCTATCTCGTTTTAGTGATGATAGTGAACCAGTGTACGAGAGACACTTCTTGACTGATAACTGAGGTGATTCAACTTGATTTGAGATGTGATGATCCTCCTGAAGTTTTTTGTTTAATTCATCCACCTGAGATTGTGCAAGATCTCTTTGAAGTTTCAGTTGTTCAATCTCCATCTCCATCTGGATATAATTAGGTAATATTATCAGCAATGTAGTAAACATAGTCCTGTCTTATGTCATCATACCTGTTCATAGTAATCATCTTTCTTTTCCAATTTACCTGCTGAATTTTCAAATCCTTTTCCCTTGACTGATCAGGTGTGCTAAGCTCTGCCTCAAGCCTGGCTAATTCCTTTTGCAAATGTTTAACAAGCTGCTTGTCAGAAACAACCTTTGTAGAGTGTTTCAACACAGGAGATTCACGGATTTAGTATCTGGAAAAGGTAAAAGGAAAAAGGAAAAAAGAGGCAAACCAAGAACTTCATATTACCATGTTAACTTGAGCATTATTTGTTACTTCCTTTGCCCGGGTAGCAAATAAGAGAGTATTTCGCGACTGCTCCAGATGACTTAGTGCTGGGCTCAAAGTACATATGATGGCAGTGCGTGCATTCCCTCCGAGAGAGTGTTGCAATATACGGGTGAGTTTTGAATCTCTGTAAGGTATATGACCACTTCTTTTTCCAACACTGTGGATGAATACTAGTTGTCAGAGTAATCACATCAGGCGTGTCATGGATCCTGACAAACAAATAAGCGCAAATGACCGTCTCATAAGATTGTGAACAGCTATTCTGACCTGAGTTTCCGGATCACTGTTGTGAGAGTCATCAGGCTAAGATTAATATGGCAGCCTTCTCTAAGCCTAGTGCCATCTGCATGTGTCTGTGCAGCCCTCTCACTTCCAGCCAGATCAACTAAGTTCTGCAGCAACAAAGTGAGTTTGTTACATCCTATAAAGAACTAATGTGTGCTTAGTTAAAACAAGTTTGGAATTTCGATTTACCAGTGTGGCAAGAAAAGATCTCACACAATCTGAATTTTCACGTAGTGTACTTTGAATTGTCTGCAATATATACCAAAAAGAAAAAAAAAATACTTCCATTACCCTATTATTTGTTATGAGGCATCAAGGGTTTGAAAGAAACAAAAGAAGACTAAATGTTTAAAGCTAACCAGTCTTATTATTTGGTGAGATCTTGAGCTCTTATCATTAAGAGCAGTTTCACCAACCTGCCTTTGAGCTGCCCAAAAATATAAAATTAAAATTTAGGTGATTAACTTGTGAAAAAGAAGGCCATCTCAATTGCAAGCCAAGGCAGTTAGTTTCATTACCTTCACAAATAGATATAAGATATCTTAAATGCTTGTCATCATTTGCAGTTTCTTCCACCAATTTCTCAACAACAGTACCTTTCTACATGAAGTGATTAAAATATCAAGTTGCATTTTCACTGAAACATGGCAATAAATTGTAACATGAAAAGCAAACTAATATGATTTGAACCTAAGGTACTCCCAGATCCATCTCCATAAATAAAATCTCAAAAAATCATTCTATGATTACCTCGGGATCATCTAAAAGCTTCAGACTGCGTCCAGATTCTGAATTTAACAAGTCCCTCACATTTTCATTGTATATTTCAAGTCCAGATATTTTTATAGTGAAATCTCTCTCTGGGGTCTGCATCCATCCGATTCAAAAGTTTAGCTTTGTTTCCAAGTCATATCTAAACCTCATGAACTAGAGTAACTGAGCAAGAAATACTCTTCCTATGAAATAAGAGTAATCCAATTCTACAGCACCAAATATTGATTGATAGCTACATGAAGGTTTCGATAATACTTACATCCATTATATGGTTATATATATCATTGACCGCCTTCTCTGTTATGCCTCTCATTGTGTAAGTCTTTCCACTGCTTGTTTGTCCATAGGCAAAAACAGTTGCTGCAGTGAAATAGTTCCAGTCAAAGATCTATCATAATTCATGTATCTATGTTTCAAGCGATTTATGAAAATTGATAGAAGCAGTACAACTATAATGGGTACCATTGATGCCCATCAATGCAGACAATACAACATTCTTCACTCCTTCATCGTATACTGTCTCGGTTAAACAAGAAGGACCAAAAACTTTATCTGCAGGGGTGAAAGTAAAGTCAAGAACTTGTTAAAATACAAAGACATTATCTAACATGGAATTGATCCGATAATTGAAAAATGAGAAAAATTTAGTGAGGATCAATGTGTGATTTGATACCAAAAGCAAATGAGGTTGGTTGAGTTGCATGTTCAGGAACTTGTGGTTTACACACGATCCGGTGATGATCGACGCAATCCCACGCGACCTGATCTTTAGAGAATTGCTCTCTTCTGTTTAGAGGTCTTAGCCTCACTGTAACTACAATCTTATCCTCCCTTGCTCTTGTCCGTCCAGGGGTTGATGGTGGTGTCGTTTCAATCTTTGAAGCTGGTGTTCCAGGTGTTCTAACAGTCATTTTCTAAACAAAAAAGGGATTAAGAAGGTATTATTAATCGAAATGATAACTAATTAAGAAGTTGAATAAAAGCAATAAATTAAGAGAAGGAATGGAAATGAAGCAAAATAAGGAAAGAGGATAGTAAGCTCACTTGTGTTATAAGTAGCTCAATAACTTGAACTTAAGTAAGATTCTGAACAAGAAGAAGAAAAGATAGCAGCTGCAAGTCTGCAACAATGATAGTTGCATACAGAGAAACGGGAATTTAGGGTTTGAGAGAGAAAAAAAAATGAAGGAAGGATGAGCCTTTGCTTTCATGTGTCTTCACTCTTCAGACTTCAATACAACGCTTGTTCTTACGGGAGCCAGTGGACTCCTAACGGCTACTTTCTTTCTTTTACTTTTCCACAGATTTTTTTTAAGGGAGAAAAAGCAAAAAGGAATATTAGCATATTATAGTGCAATTAATTTTGGGGCTATCCATGCAAAATTGGAAATAAGGCGGCCCACGGGGTTTGAATATCTAGATCTAATGATTTTTTTTTCTTTTTTCTTTTTCATATGTAATGTAACTAGTGTTTCTATTTTTAAAAACTTTTATTTATCTTTACCCATTTTAAAGCACTTTTGGTGAAAAAAGATTAAAAAAATAAAATTGAAACATAATTTTAAAAAAGGAAAAATAAAAATAAAAACACAATGATATGCTCATGCAACTCATGTTCAAGAGTTTTGAAATTTCTCCACCACGAAAGAAGGAAGAACTTGTTTGTAACAAGCTTTCAATACTGAAGACGTTGTATACATTAGGTTCACATTATTGTGCGCGATATTCAGTTTGTAACCAAACAAACGTATGGCAGAGAATCACAAGCAGTGACCGCTTTTCAACATCAATCATAAGTTGTCTTGTAATAATATTCCACACACACCCACAGAATTCTTGACAACATTCATATCCCAAACCGACCAGCATCTAAAGAGTCAAGGATGCAGCACTAGCATTATAATTCATAGTTTAGTCATTAGTGCTATCATACAGTAGTACCAAATTTGCGCCTTCTTATTGTTATACACCAAACACCCATTTTCTTCGAAATCACTACTACTATTTGTAAATATTTAACCATTATTCAAATGGTGGCATGATCCCGGAGATGCTCCCTGTTAATCAATTTCCTCTAGCCATTTTTTCTTTATTAGATTTTCACCTTTTTCACTAAGGCCTTCCACTTATATGATAGAGTTTTCTTTTTCTCCATCCTCCGTATAAACCAACATTCCACTTCAGCATCATCTTTTCTACTGCTTAGGCAAGTTACCACAATCTCCATCGATGGATAGACTTTTTATCAACTTCACACCAAGCAATCAACACAGAGATTTGAGCTTTTGGCCGTAGCAGAGAGAATTGAATGACGTGTCGTCTAATTTACTTCACCTGTGGTGCGGCGCCATGATTTAAAGAACTGATAATCTGGGTGGTTCACCTGAAGAAGCCTTAACCAGTTATCTGCAGCCTGAAAGAGGGAATTCACCAGTTGACCCTCACCAACTCCTTTTTTCATCCACATGGATCCCTTTAACTTATAGGAGGCCATTGCAAAAGTGGACAATGAAATCTTTGGTATGCCATCCATCTCATTGGGATAAACCAATACGGGAGCCGGAGTACGACCACCACCTAAAAAATGAAATTGAAAAAAAGATGAAAATAAATAATCAATGTTGCATGAAACAGAAACATATTTCACATATTTAAAGCATAACATTAGTTTTGCAAATAGCTGTGATAATGGTATTGCTGTATTAGAATGACTTAGGGTGTAAGAACTAAGAAGCCATAGCAATTCAAACATAGGCTTGAAGTTCCATAACTACCTGTTGAGGGTGTATGTAGTGTATGGTATGTAAGAAAGCAGGCATCTAAATCTTTTAATGTTGGACCTGTGGGTATTCGATATATAGGATACCTAGAATATGACAAAAAATTGTTAATTCACTAGTTTAGTACAAAAGCCACACCTATCCAAAATACAAAAACGGGAAAGAAATGAAGCAGTTGATCACCATGCCACAGACATCCAACTAGCTGGCAATAAATCACAACTTCTTAATGACTTTAGGCCAGGATAGTGGCGTGCAAGATATAGTACCTGTCCCAATATTATGAAGTACAAGTCATAAGAAAAGCAATTTAGATTTAGGCCAAACAAGCCACAAGGTAATAAAGATCGATATAAGGTACATGCCTTGTCAGCCAATGGTTCACGGCTATAAGGAGGATCTGGTTCAAAATACTCAAAAACTAGATCCTGAGGATTTCCAGTTTCACTGTCATCACTGGAAAAGCCTTCTTGTATTGTATTGGGCTTATCATGTACAGAAAGCCTGCTCATTCCTAAAGAAACATCACCTGTAAGATATTGACTACTCTGTCCTATAAACTGATCAGTCCTTTTCCCATATTCATAATCACTGCTTTCATCGCTACATGAATCTCTGTAATAATCACCATCACTGTCTTCACTGGTGTACCTAATGAAGCAAGAAAATCAAATTTTATTATGCACTAAAGAATATAATTGTACAAGCTACAGTTGCAAAAGAAAAAGTAAATTCATAATTCATGTTTACTCTAATTAGGAATCATTAGCCACAGAGAGACTGAAAGTAAGCCCAAAAGATCCAACAATTTTAACTTTGCTTGATGAGGGAGAGAAGAAGAAGGAGCAGAAGTAAAAATTGACAAGGTATCAAACAAGGCACACATCTAGACACATCACTCAGTTGTGCTCTTCTCGATCTAATTCTATTTCTCCTGTTATAACTTCTTTCCAGAAGCACAAAAGAGATTCATTCCTGCACGGTACAGTCTATAAGGAATTAAGTTATATATTGATCATATAAACACCATATCAAATATAAGGAGAGTCCTCTCAACAATTCACACTGTATCTCCAAATTACCTCAAACTCCACAGACAATTTATTCACTCTTTCTGATCACCAATCTCGTTTCAACAAATCATATATAAACATTAAACAGTTAGAATAAAACCAATTACAGAACCAAACTTGAGTGACGAGTGAATCATTAACACACTATCTTACCAAGAACTTTAGTCCCAAAAAAAAGAGGATGAGAAGTGAAGCCAAAAGATGCAGGAGTTACAAAATCAGGCAAGATGAAGAGTTGTGAAATAACAAATTTGAATGTTTCACACGGTTATTTTGCAAAACACAAGAGACTAAGTAAAACCCTAAAAGCGTATAGAATAATACTGGTAATAAAAGAGATGCTGCACATATCAAAAACTTAACCTCATTTCGAGTGATCATAGTTACCTATTGTCAGCACATATTGAAGAATGACACTAAAAAATGCCAATACCTTGGCTTAGCACTTGACTTCTGAGAAGATTGACCATACAGTTGGATGGCTGACAAATAAGGTACATAATATTGTACAACAGATTCATTCTGATCAAGAAGCAAGGGCACTCCTGCACCATACGCGCTCCACTCCTTGAATGACTCCCACAGATCATCAAGCGTGAAATAAGACTGATACTCAACATCACAAGTTTTCCAACCTCTCATTGTTGTCTACACCCACAAACAGAATAAAAGAAACAAATGCAATCAGAAGCTAAATCATATAGACTATATTAACAAAATTACAAGTGTCAAAAACATGGTAGCCTACACTAGCTCAAATCATAAACTACTTTAAGTACCTTAACCCAAAAGAGCTAATGTGAAAAAAGATAACCTACATATTATTTATTTGTCTGCATTATGAAAGGACTCATCAAGAAGCAAGATCATGGCATAAACCAAAAGGAGGTGAATAGTGAATAGTGAATAGTGAATAGGAATCATCAACCTTTGAGAAATACTGTGCGGGGACTAATGGAGTTGTGGACTCCAAGAACCTATCAATGTTACTAGCAGTTTCTACAGATTCACAAGGAGATGGCTTTGACAAAGAACACAAAGATTCATCATTGGAATTGTTATTCTCGGAATCTAGAAGCTTAGTCTTCGGAGCTGAATCAGTAGTTTCAGGTCCAGAAGCGTTCTTGGGTCTGTGAAGCTGTTTGCGCTGATTCTGATTCTTCCTTGCCTTCACCGGAATGTAGAACCGATCCTCACCGCGAACACCCCTAAATTGCAGTGCAGTTCCCAGCATTTTCCGAATCCTTAATTTTTCAAGAAAGTACTATATACTCCTCCGTTTTGGTCAGAGAGAAAACGGAGGAAAGTATCAGATGGAAAAGAAACAAGGACCGAATTCCAAAATCTTCTCTTCTTTTTTTTTTTCCCACACTCTTGATTCTCGAAACAAACGGTTCCAATTAAAGAAAGGAGGGAAAAATGAAACTATTGTCGGTGGGAGTGAATAAGGGATGTATGAATTTGTGACGAACCAAACAGAGATTAAAAAATGAAAAGAGGTCTAAGAAATCGGAATCAGCAATTGGGAAGCGACGAAGAGAGAGAGAGAGAGAGAGAGAGAGAGAGAAGATTGGAATGCGTGGAAGCAAAGAGAGGAACCGTGAAGAAAAGAACAGAAACGCAAGAGGAAGAGGAAGAGGAAGACGAAGAAGACAAGCTTCAACCACAACACTCTTCTTACACACCCAAAACGTCCCAAAAGTGCACGCTAAGTACCGCGCTCCCTCACGCACAATATAGTTTCCCGTTTCCTTTCTTCTTTTTTTTTGTAATTTAAAATAAAAGAAAAATGACAAATACGAATATTGGCCGGAAATTGAATAGACATACATATTTGATTTGGATGTCGAGTTTTTGGGACTTTTTATTTTAATAAATAAAATAAATATAATAATTATCGAAATAAATAATTTTAAAATTAATTATCGATTTAAATTTTTTAATTACATCGTTTATACTGTAAACAAGATACAACACGTCAGCATGACACGTGTATATCTCGTTTACAGTGTAAACGAAATAAAAGAAGACAAATTCGCTGTGGTTATAAAAGGATGTGTAATCATTGGTATTCTCCACAAACATTCACTATCCTTTTTTCGATCTCATTTTTCTCACGAAAACAAGTGTACAATGGCCGGTAACAGTGTATACATAATTGTGCTTGTTTATCCCAATTGTCGTATGAGAAATGACGACAACGGGGTGATATTTGAGTACGAGGATCCGATATTGTTTCGAACTCAGCTTGTGAATACGTTGTCAGATTTGAAAAGTTTGATATTGAGCAAGTTTGGTGGTATAGCAGTGAGGGATATCGGAAGGGTGGGGTACAGGTTGCTAGCACCCATAGATAACGGCGTATTCCGGTTTCGACTATTCCGACTTCAAGGGGACGAGCATGTGCGACTGATGTTCGACATCCATGGGAAGATCATGGCAGAACAGGTAATGGAGCTTTCCGCCGAGGTGGGAGATAGTGATCGTGGTGGTTCTATACACTCGACCTATATACAGGACGATCGACCTCTCGCACCACCGCCCATTCATGTCGCCATTCCAGTGGATGAGGCGGAGGAGGGCGAGGAGGAGTCGGACAGAGATTACGTGGTGGATAGCACGGACAGTGATTCTTTCAAAGGTGGCGATGAGGATGAGTTTGTGCCAGAGACGCCTGCCCAGACTATGGCGCGCCATGTGCTGCCTCCACCTCACCCAATTCTGACGCTATCAGCGATGTCAAGTCACTATCACAGTCTGGATCTAGACACCATGCATGAGAGGATTCCGTTTTCTAACACGGGTGAAGAGGGTTACAACCTAGACGGTGGGCTAGAGTTTCGGGTCGGCCACAAGTTCAAAAGCCGAGAGGCAGTGCTTCAGGGTGTGAAGAACTACAGTATTCGCAGGAGTGCTGAGTACCGGGTTATCGAATCGGACCGGTTAAAGTACCATATGCAGTGCCGTCAAGCTGAAAATGGATGTCAATGGAGGCTTCCTGTGGCCCTTCGGCAAAACCTCAGATACTGGTAAGTTCGACTTTAATTGTGCTTTTGAGTACTTTTGTATAATATATTAAGTGGATTTGAGATATGGCTGAAGCAATACTGTTTTGTTGTGTTCAGGGAGGTTCAAAGGGTTGGTAGAGCGCACAGTTGTGTTTCGAGGATCACAGGTGTGTTACGCTGGGTTATGGAATTTTGGAGAGATATGCACTGTTATGACAGTATTGCTTTTTTGAATTAAGGGAAGGAAATCAGACCGTCCAATTTCTTTGCACAGAGAGAGGAACACAAATCGAACAACGGTCTGATTTGTGTGGAGCAAAATTTGTGGCGAATCGAAATCGGACTTACCGATTTCTAACCTAAGAAAAATTTTTAATTTGAGAGAACACTAATCGAACGGTCCGATTTGTATTCTGTAAAAAAATTTGAAATGACAGCAAGCGGTTGGACCGTCCTATTTATTTGTTTGTATATAAACTAAATTTTCCAAAACTCTTCGCTTCTTCTTTTTCATCGCATGCTTCAAATCTTAGGAAGTCATGTTCTTCCTCTCCTCTCGTTCTTCTTCTCCATTCTTTCAGAAAAAATAATAGTGAGATTGAGAGTATTTTATATACGTATATTATCATGGATGATAGAGTTATGTTAAAAATATATTATTATGGATAGATTTTATTACAAACATATGAAAGAGTTCAATTTGTATGTGAGAATCTATTAGATGTTATTCCGTTCACATTGTCATTTGAGGAATTAAAAGGTGTGATTTGTGAGAAGATAGATTCTCAAATATCTAGGAGAGTATCGTATATTTTGTACAGGTATCATTTATCTGTGTTTGGTGGGTTTGTTCAATTTCAAACTAAATATGTGACGGATGAAGCGAGTATACATGAAATGTTTTCAATGTATATTGAAAATTGCTACCGAATGTCGTTCATCAAGCTGTATATTGAGTTTGAGTAATCTGAAACGGACCGAAATATTGAATTGGAAGATTATAGTAGTGATAGCGAGGAAGAATTTAAAAATAACTATGAGATCGTTGGTCCAGGTTAAGACGAAGATGAAACTGATGGCACTATGAACGCAGATGTGCAGAGGTTGCAAATGCACTAGCAAACTAGCATCCGTTTGAGGAACCTTCTTTTATGCGGTCGTTGGATTTGGAGATTATGCATGCACCAGAATTTTCTCAATATATGAATGCAGGTATGTAAAGAAAGATAGCTGTATGATAGTTTGATATTGTAGATCAAATAGGTAAGATGAGTAACATATGTGATATGTGGATTATAATTTGTTAAATAGCATTTGATTACTTTATTAGTTAATAGTTCTTTATTATAGATTATATTTAGTAGTTCTATATTGATTTATACTTCATAGATAGATTTTAAATGTTAAGCCACATATTTAATAATTATTTATGAAAATATATATTTTGTGGTGTGATTGTAGCAGAACTTCCTGTTGTGGTAGATGGTGAATTTATAGTGGGAATGGAATTCAGTTCGAGGGAGGCAGTAATCAAGGCAATGAAAGATTATACCATCTGTAGAGATGTAGACTATCGGGTGTATGAGTTGGAATTGATGACATTCTATGCTAAATGTACACAATATGGCGCAGGTTGTGATTGGCTGATCAGGGTTACCAAAATGCAGAAGAAGTATTGTTGGGAGATAAGGAGGTATAATGGTAGTTACACTTGTATCAGATCTACTATTTCTCAAGACCATTCGAAGCTGGATGTCTACCGTGACACTCCAAATAACCAAATGCTGACAGATGTCTAAAAGAATCATGTCTGGCTCAATGCGTTCAACGCCATAAGCATGCCAAACAAACTGGACACATCGAAAATATAAAATGATTACATAACAAATAATTCATTGACCAAATAAAAGCAGGTACCAATTTTTTACAACATACATGTCCTTCTTGCAGATCATCCAACAACCTCCTATAGTGAGCAAGAGAATGAAATCTGGAAGGCCAGTTTTCACGATCCCAGTTATACCACCTGCCGTCAGACGATTTCTTAGTTAACTAATCTTGTCAGAAATAAAATACAATTTCCTACACTTGTTCAAGGTATACAGTAATTTATTTTACCTGTTTGCAATCGGAAACACTTGGGGATTGCCGAAAATCGGTGCAAGAAATGGTAGACGGATCCAAACCCAAGTAAACAAAAGTGTTAGTGGGCCATCCATCTCCTTGCAGTTGACACGAGTTGCCCTACACAATGATCTATACAAGTGCGCAAAACATGCCTATCCCCAACTAAATTGTATGATCCCAGCAAAGTTACAGAGCAATGGCAGAAATTTTCAGTGTACCGCTGCACCCGACTTGTCTCCAAACAGAATTGTCCCAAATAATAACATTATGTGACACTTTACGTACCTCTGAATGTGAATATCATCAATCAAGACTAAGCCATCTTTCAAACCCCTAAACCACATCAACTTTATGAAACTTTTTCTACAATCCCTCTTCCTTGGTGCAATCCAAAACTAGTGCAAGCATTTGGCCTCTAAGGTCTCAAAACTACTCATGATCGGTCCTGTAACCGAAAGATCATTTGTCGGCAGACCAAGAAATATCGCCACATCCTTGAATGTCACAGCACACTCACCAACCGGAAAATGAAATGTGTGAGTCTCAAGCCGCTATTTCTCGATTAGAGCATTAATCATTGCTGACTGACATTGAATGACTCCAATATGAGAAACGTGATAAAAACCAGTCTTCCGTAAATGCCTCTCAACAATTTGGTTGTACAAATCCGACGGCATTAAGTGGTCACATGTCAACATCCGTGAACCCTATAATATCACATTTTCATTTTAACTATCAGTATAATATAATTATATTAACAATTATATTATTAACTACATTCATATTTATTAGCTTATAACAATAATTAATAAGTACTTTTTTCGTCCCTAAGATCTGAGGTCAAATCAAAATCGTCCCCATCTTTTTTTTCTTATTAAAATCATCCTCAAAGTTACAAAACGTTATAAAATCGTCCTTTTCTACTTCAATTTTATTTTCTTGACCAAATTACCCTTAAAATTAATAAAAATAATATTAAAAAACAAAAACACCCAACCATAACCCCAATTCTTCTTCTCTCTCTTTCCGCCACCGTACCATCTCTGCCTCCTTTTCCACCTTCTTCTCTCTCTCCATCACCAACATCAACCCTTCCTCCATTGACGTTGGCCTCACCTTCCTCATCTCCCACGACGACCACTTTCTCGGCAATCCCGGTCTCTCCATAGCCCTCAACGACAACCATGTCAGCATCGACTTCAACGGCGTCATTTCAGCTCTGGCTGTCGCCATCACGTCGTTCTCCATCACTGTCGTTCCTATCCTCAGCCACAGCTGCGACAGCGCCAGCAGCAGTAGCTTCTTTTCTGTCTTGAATTTGAATTGGTGTTATTGTTGTTGACGGATATTTGAATCTAAATATATTGTCGTTGTTAATTCTGTGTTAGCTTTGCTTATTTTTTTGAAAATAAAAAAAATAGTTGTTACTGTTGAAGATTTAAGTGGAATCTGAATATATTGTTGTTGATGCTGCGTTAGCTTTGTTTAATTTTTTGAAATAAAAAAAAAGTTGTTGTTGTTGAAGATTTGGGTGGAGAGAGAGGAGCAGGGAAGAGGGAGGAGGGAGGAGCCGAGGAGGTAAACAGAGGAGAGCAAAAGAGAGAGATGATGATAAAGGGTAATTTAGTCCAAAAATTTGAAAAATGATGATTTTAAAACGTTCAGTAACGTTGAGAATGATTTTAATAAGAAAAAAGGTCGGAAACGATTTTAATTTTCACGCAAGATGTTAGGAACGAAAAAAGTATTTAACCCTTATTTTACATATATTAAAAATATATTTTCTAACGTCTAAAATCTATTTATGTTATAATAACAGCTATTATTCATTTCCTATTTATATAACCAAAATAACTTTAGTAATCACAAATTATTTATAAAATCCATATATGTGCCTCTTTTACTTTTGGTTTTTTGGGCATTGTTTTTATTTTTTTATTTTTTTTTGCTGTTTTGTGGTCCAACAATGGTTGAAAATGAAAATAGTAATATAGGATCGGGGGAGCAAGCCGTTTGGGAGAGTATGAGAGAGAGAGTGATAGATGCTGGAAGGGGGTGACATTCGAAGGTATAGAAAGCAACGAAGCCAATCCTAGGATCCCGCTGCATGCGCACCACGTGGACATCAGTACGTAAATCAGATGGTCCGATTTGTGTACCATCCGATTGCTGTAATCGGACCGTCCAATTACACTCCCCTCATCAGACCGTTCAATTTGCTTGGCGCAGCCATCACAGTCTGGTGAAATACCCTATACCCCCATAACCATGTTATACACTAACACTTATTACATATTAAAATTAAAAAAACTCACATTTTTGACCTGCAGATATTTAAATTCTCGAGAATTTAAAAATACATTTAAGTCTCTGACTTTTTCAAAATCTGGACATATTGATTTCTGGGTCTAATTTATTCTATTTTAAAAACTCTCGTACATATGCATTCGTATATCAGTCAGGTTAGTACAACGGAAGTCACGTTTGATTTTTTTTATTGGATCTGACACACCCAAGTAAATAGAAGAATCAATGTGTCTAGGTTTTGAAAAAATTATAAATTTAAATATATTTTCAAATACTCAAAGATTTAAACATTTGTGGGCCAAAAGGTCAATAACCTATTTATCCTTAATATTCGTCAAGGAGTCCAATCCATTATTTTTGGTTTTAA
>NC_029787.2:133080873-133092638 GCF_000816755.2 Arachis ipaensis | reverse complement strand
AAAGTTATATTAGTATCTATTAATACACTAATAATAATAATAATATAATAAAAAACATATAAGAGTAATTTACTGAAGGTTATAGAAGGCTTAAAGAAGGGGGTTGAATCTATGACCTTCTTTTAAGTTACTGAAATAACCCTTTTAAAACAACTTGCAATCAGAGTCTGTTTGAACTCAGGAGCAGAAAAATTTATGAGACAATTTCATTTTGTCTCATGAATATTAGAAAACAGAACAGAGCATGGAAGAGAGAAGCTGACACCATCATGTATCCTGGTTCGGTTGCTTTTGTACAATTCAACCTACGTCCAGTCTCCACTACAACAGTGGTAAAATTTCCACTATAGTTAAAGTATTACATATACCAATTTCACAGGATTGACACAATCCTTCCACACTCAAGTTCTAACCTAACTTGACTTGGTTATGCTAATACCTAACTATTCATTCTTAGTGCTCACCCAACTAAGAAAGAGATACTTCATAGGTACAAGATACAAGACACAGACTTTACCTAAAGAAATTTAAAATAACTCTAGACTTTTCACTCATGTGTATCTCTCTGTCTTTTTCTCTTTTGGCTCTTTCAATAACTCACTCATTCAGCCTTTTACCTCAAGAAATTACAGAAAGATAAACATTGAAAAGTAAATTACAATATGCTAAACATGAAGGAGATTGACTCTTCAACAGCCTCTTTGCTATGTGATAAACCAGATTTTCTAGCCTCTGATTCAGTTCTTCATTCTGGCAGAATGCTCCTTTGACTAGGAAGTACTGTCAAAGTAGATGAACTTCTTCAGAGAGCTCTTCTCAGAACATACACCTCAAGAACACTGGTTATCTCTCCTTGTCCTTCTGAATGGTGAGAAATCTTCTTTTGTATCTCCTTGCATGTTGCTCAGTTGCTCTTTCCTAGGTCAACCCTTGAGCTGTGTGCTTCACCAACAGAGCCTCTCACTTTTTCCATTAATCCTCAAAATAGGAACTTTGGTTCTGACATTCTCTTGTTGATCGAAAGCCACAGGACATCATAAACAAATGTTTCCAATGGTAAAACCCTATCTCAGACATTGAAAACCAACTTGGTCCCCAAGATATACTTGTGACCGTGGATGCACAGTAGTGTTGAACATACATCATCTTTCCCATGTATCCCAATATGGAGTGACAGAAAGTTGAAGATGAAGAAAAAAAATAAGATGCATGTAGAAGGAAATAAAATCACCTTTAGCTTCTGACCTCTTCTTGATACAGATTGATATGGGTGATTAGACTTCAACCTTTCTTACTTAACCTTCTCTTTCTTTCTTCTTCTGTGAATAGCCTAGGAACTAATCTCTCTCTTACTTCTCTGATTTCTGACCAAGACAGGAAAAAGTGAACGTTGCTATGAAAGAAGCAACTTGGAGGGATTTGCTTGCTGACGGGCTTGGATCGGATATCCATTAAGCAACCCGTTTGATTTCTTTGGCTTTGTTTTCTTTTTGGCTTCGTTTGTATTATCAGCCCACCAACATGATTTCATTTGTTTTATATTGGGCTGCTACAATAATGATATTTGGCGTGCAACACTCAACCAAAAACAATTAAAACTAATTGGATAATTAGCCTAATAATTTAATGTTTGTCATCATCATATATGTTAGTTAATTTTTTAACTCAACATTTACTATTCAAATTATCTTTTGAAAATAAAAAATAATTTACTTTGGAAAATTAAGAGTTTGATTGTGTTAATTTAGAACAATTCTAATAGAATGATTTTAAAATATTATTTTTGATATTTATATAGAATGAATTGATTTAAAATTAAAATTAAAAAATATAATAAAATTGATTTTATCTTAAAAAGACAATATCACTTTAATAGAAAATTAATAAAATTTTGACATTAGCATAATTATATCTTAAAGAGAAGAGATGGTTTGAGAAATCACCTCTTGGTCTCTCAAAATTGAATTGAAGAAATTTTTTACTCTTATACAAAACGAGAGTCTCCTACCCTCTGGAATTACTCTTGTCAGTGGATAGCAAGCAAGCGAGAAATTAGAATTAACCATCTGTTTTCTATGACTTCCAATTAAAGCTCATAAAAAAAGGTCTTACAATTCATAATCAAACTAATAGTTCATATTCCTAAGAATTGGATAAAGACATTAAATTTCTATGCTTGATAAACCAAGATAGTTCTCCTGAATTAATAAGACAGTATGTTTATGTTATCTGGTTGAACCCCCAAGAGCCTTGCTTTATGCCCTCCAAAGTCTCTAAGACCTGCTTCATTGATGGCCTGAATTCTTTAGGATGCTGCACACACTGAAATGCCAACTCTGCCACTGCAGTTATAGTTTCCATAACACTATTGTCCGAGTGGAAACCAAGACTTGGATCCACAAGCTCTTCCAACTCATTGTTCAAGATCTTTCCCATTGCAAAGTTAGCCAAAGTAAAAAGCTGCGGCCCCTGACTTACAGTGGAAGGCATGGATGATATGAGCTGAAACAAAACCATGCCATAGCTATATACGTCGCTTTTATCACTCACCTTATTGAATTCAAAGTACTCAGGATCTATATAAGCAGGGGTTCCTACTGGAGCAGTAGAAACATGAGTAACAAAATCAAGATCCCCAAGTGGAAGAAACCGCGCCAGGCCGAAATCTGCAACTTTGGCACTTAGATTCTTGTCCAAGAGAATGTTGCTGGGTTTGACATCGCGGTGAATTATACCAGAATGGTGAAGATAGGCTAGTGCAGAAGCAGTCTCAATGGCAATATTTAATCTGGTAGCCCATGGTAGTTTGTTTCCAGAATTTCTATGGAGATAGGTCGATAGAGAACCGTTGGAGACATACTCGTAAACTAACAGGAGTTCATCACTGTCATCAGAACTGCGGCCATACAGCGAGACCAGATTCTGATGGCGCATCAGACTTAGGATCTCAACTTCTGTCGTGAATTGCTTTCTTGTCTTCTCCTTCTTTTCATGGAAACGTTTGATTGCTACCTCATATCCTTGTGGGAGCTTCCCTGAACAGAATTGTAATTCTAATTGTAAAAATAAGTTACACTATAAAGTAATGTCTCTTCAAACTTAAAACTAAATTATAAAGTTAAAGAGAAAGTGTTGTTGCAACCATTCAACACCTAATTGAAATAAAAAATTTGCTTTCAACACAAAAAAAAAAAACTAAAGATTAAATATCCAACATCTCTTACCATAGTAAACAGTCCCAAAGCCTCCTTTCCCAACATAATTCTCAAAATGGTTAGTTGCTTTTGCAAGCACATCATAAGAAAAGATTTGGAATTGTGACTTCATGTAATCCCAGAAAAACGCCAATGTCAGAGTTTCGAACTTGAAATCTAATTATCACAAAAAAAAAAAAATAATAAAGAGAATGCAAACACTTGAACACCAGAATTAGAAGCATGAAGAAAGTGGTAATCTATCTATGCGTTGCGCCTTCACCTCACCTGCAGTCAAATTTAAGTCCCTTCTCTGTTCTCTGATGCCCTTCAAACCCTCAAGCACCTGTGCCATGGATGGCCTTAGAGACACATCATAAATCAAGCACTGATATGCTAGCACTGCCACAGAAGTTAGCATCTGCTTTACAGCAGGGTCTGATTCAAACCCAAGGCTTGGATCCAATATCTCCTCCAGCGCATTGTTTTCAATTCTACTGATTATGAAAGTAGCAAGCTCCATGTTTAGCAAGTTTTCGCTCTTCTTGTACGAGGGCTTGGATGATAAAAGCTCACACAACACCACCCCAAAACTATATACGTCATTCTTGAAGTTAAGACAAAATTCTACCATGGGTAGTAATGCTGGATCCAGATAACCAATTCTCCCATGGATTGTATCGACTTTATGTGAAACAAAACCAGAAGGGCCTCTGGCAAGTTGCCATGATCCAAGACAGTTCTTAACTTTTGCACCTAAGTTTTCGTCCAGAAGAATATTGTGGGATGTTACCTGGCTGTGGAGGATGCCATTAGAGTGAAGATATGCCAATGCATTGGCAACATCAATAGCAATATCCAATCGGGTATCCCATGGCAACGTGAGACGCTTTGATCCTTGGCCATGAAGATGATTATGAAGAGCACCATTTGGAACGTACTCATGTGCTAGCAGGAATTCTTTCCCGTTAGAACTGTACCCATACACAGACACCACATTTTTATGCGGCAAAAGACTTAAGATTCTGCTTCTGCAGCCTTCTACATGCTTTTCAATGAATTGGAATTCACTTGCCGATAAGCGTTGGATTGCAACTTCACGAAAATCTTCTAGTATACCTAATGAAATAAAGAGCACCCAATCAATTCCCTGGATAAGCTAATGATTGATAAGTTCATTTTTATGATCTTATATATAAAGCATTTTAAGTTATTATTGAGAAATGAATCAATGTTTTAGTAAGGTAAATTCTGACATTATCCTATAACAATTTACAAGTAGCTAATAAAATATAGTCAATAATCAACCAACAAGTTACAGAGAGATTCTTAAGCTTATGTGTACTCAATTATTCTTTACACTATGTATCTATCAATCAATTTTCTATCATAAGTTTTAAACTAGATAAATATATAAAAGTGTATTTGATATAGAAAAAATATAAAATAAATACTCACGATTGTTTTTTGTTAAAGAATCAGAAGAGTAATTATGTTTTTGAAGGAATATTGGCGTCTTACCATGATACACCTTGCGATATGCTCTAGTTCCAAGATTCTTGGATGGATGAAAATGATGACAGGCACTGGCAAGTGCAGTATAACCCAAGTTTGGTAACTGTGACTTAATATCAAACTCGGTCGATCCATCAGAAGTAGTGCACGCAAAGCAGCACTCAAAAAGGGCACACCTCCACTTCATAAGGCTGATATATTCACTACTTCATATCCAATGATGACTACCCGGTACTTAGATACAAGGAAAACATGCATAGAAATAAATAAAAGAGAAGGAAACTACATCTGCAATGACGCGTTGTTTAGTTTACTTGTAGTCAACCCAAGAAACTTTGATTGAACTGCTGGGAAGGAAACTATATATCCCCCTATATCTAGGATGTCAATACCACCTGAAGCCGCGGGTACCCACTCCACCCCTATCCGTTCGAGATGGGTAATTACCTGCCCCACATTGGGACGGATTTTTAGTGGGGTGGATTCTTGAGAGGGGCGGGGCGGAGCGGGTTTAGGTAATACCCGCCCGCTATATATATAATATATATAATTTTAATATATAATATAAATAATATATATAAAATAATTAGTAAATAATTAATAATATTGTATCATATTTAAATTTTTATTTTAATTTATGTTATATATGTAATAATGGTTATATAAATTTTGAAATTTAATTTTATTTATTAAAATTTAGTAATTATAAGGACGGATAGGGACGGGGCGGATACCCGCAAGGACGTATTAGGGTTCAACATTTGATTACCCACGATAAAAGTGGGACAAATTTCATGTGGGTTGTTATACGGTGGGGTGAGTCGGATAGAGCAAAAATCCGCCCCTACCCGATGCCGCCCTACCTATATCCAATGATAGCTTCCTCCACTTTTCCTTATATTTGGTCACTCATTCTATTTATTCAGTATTCAACTATTCAACTATTCATGGTTGGTTGCTAGCTCAACTCCAACAAATATATAAAATTATTTGTTAATTTTTATTTTTAGAGAATTCAGAATTTAAAATTAAGATTTAGAGCTAAAAAAATAGAATTTAAAATGTAAAATGAAAAATCCAAGGTAATTTTGCTTTTTTTTTTTTTTGTTCTAGGTATCTCTCAACCTGCTAGTCCAATGACTAGATAAATTACTGCATCTATAATACGAGATTCGAACTCCAACACTTATTTAAACAGATGAGTGAGCCGATTACTCACCACTCGACCAACCCAAGTTAATTATTTTGCCTTTAATTTAAAGGTTTTTTTTTTGGACTTTATTTAAGGTGTTTCAACCTTAATAAATTTGATTGTTTTTTTGGGTTCTTGAATTGTTGAAGGAAGCCCTAACAGCTAGAGAGAATTGGGCTTTCCTGGGCTTCATTTTCGAAAGTCCCGCGAGTCCAGCCCCGCCACCTCAGCTATATTCACCTAAACTGCCTAATCCTATTCTGAGTGGTTTCATTGTTCTTGCTAAATTCCATTCCAGCTTAGACTCCCTACATACTTTGATTGATACCTTCTGCTCTAGGGTGTTACCGATCCAGTTTGGTAAGTTGGTGTATCTGTGATTTTCAACCCAAGAGAAGAGAGAATGCAGCTATCGTTTGATGCACCTCCTGAGTCCCCAGATGTTGCGGCAAACCCTAACAACGAAGCAGAGGAGGAGAACCCCGAACTCGGGTAAAATCTTATCTTTTAACTGTTTCAGATCCCATTGTACCACATTCATTTTATTTTATTGAAAATATTCGATTGGTTGGTTGTTCAGGGCTTTACTCTCGGAGCAGATGAGAAGACACGAGTCCTTCTGCGAACCCAATATAAAACCGGTAAGATTCCTCTGCTATTAGGAACTAGGGTTAGGTTAGGGGTAGCTTCTGTTTCCTTTTCTTTTTGATTATTTGGCTGCTGGAGCCTGGACTTATGAGAATGCAATGCAGGATGAGATTAATCCTATCACTCCTGAGCCTCTTGGAGAGAATGGAGACTTTGCCGTTCACCTTCATTCTCCCCTTACCATAGAAGCGAAACAACTCAAACTGGACTCTGATTCAAATGGTAGCCCTCGAACACCTAAAGGCAGTGTTTTTGACCCCTTTGCACCTGGTCCTGATCATTTGATGCGTGCGCCACAGGGTAAAAAATATCTTGAATTAAATATCGGTGTTTCTAGGCGACTTGATTTTCCTCACTCTCACTCTCTTGATGCTTCCTATGATGAAGAAGAATCTCTTTCGGATCAAGAGATCTTTGACTCTTTATGCAAGGATCTTATGGAGGTCATTGTTTCAAATCAGACTGAGGTTGCTTATTATTGTAAGACGCCTCCTAAGCTTTTGCCGGTATTCAGTGCCAGCCCTGGTACTTGTCCTCGTGCACCTATCAAATTGAAATCAGGAGCCAATCCAAGGAATACGAATACTGAGGTGGGCTTATGCAAGAAGCTTGAGTTCTGACTCACTGAAGCTGATCTATAGTTAATCCCATACATCCATAACTGCTTTGTGTCTAGCTAATTTTAACATCTTTTGTTCTGATCTTTTGATCTCTAGTCTACCCTCTGAGACAAACATGAACATTTGCATCTGACTAACATGCTGGCAAGCATTCCAACAGCACTGTATAGTAGTGTAGCCTAGTGTATCGATTGAATTTAATTTATTTTCTATTTCTTATTATTTGATGTTAATTAGATCATCGCGATATATTCTCCGATGCTATTTTTCTTTGTTCAATTGGTAAAGTTTGGTTTCATCTATCAACTTGGTACTACGTAAGTATCGATTGATATATATTTGTAAAAATACCATGTTGGTATGAGGAATGGTCAGAATTGAACAAGTGAGGTTGTTAGGAAAGGAATTTTGTTGCTTTTGAACAGGGTTAAATATCTTGTTAAAATATCCTACTTATTTTTAGTTTAAATGTTGTATTTTTTGAACAGTATTGCTTTTGAACGTGTCTTTGACAATTAAGAAAAATTCACAAAATTATGTAATTTCAATGAATAAATATAAGATAAATTGATAAAATTCACTTATTTTAATTTAAAATTAAAATTATCATAAAAGATGAGTTTATCACTTAAGCCGAGAAATGGCGACTGCCACAACCCGAGCAATAAGACGAAATGCATTTCTATGGAAGAATGCATTTCTATGGAAATGTAAACCGTGGAAATGTAAACCGTAGTAATTCTATAGTGGTTTATACTTGTCTGTCTACATATTCCCTCTATAGTGGTTTATACTTGTCTACATATCCCCTGAAAAATCATGTCATTGCCAATATAAAAATTCATAACAACTACCTTAATATTTTTCGATAAACTCATAACAACTACCTTAATATTTTTCGATCATATTTATTGAATAGAGCAGTTTGTTTATTAAATAGACCTTTCACATAAATAGTCTTCAAGTTCAATACATTTATTTATAGAAATTTTCATATTCGTCGAGCCTAATTTCTTTCATTTATACTGACGTTGAATTTAATTTGATTTTTTTTTTATTTTTTATTTATACTGACGTTGAATTTAGTTTGAATTTTTTTTCTATTATCTGAGTCAGACGATCTTTTAAATTGAAGTTGAGTTCTTATGATATGGAATTCATACAAAAATTTAGGAAATAGAGTTTTGTTTGAGTGCTACAAGTTAAATTGGTTTTTTGAAATTGATATAAAATTTATATTGGAATACTATAAAAAAAATTGACAAGAATTATTCTCATTCTCTAAAAGTACAATGAAATAAGAAAAAAAATGAGAGGTTAAAATTCTTATTACTATGTGACTTATTGTGATGCATTAAGTACATATGTACGAGTGGTTGAAGTCGTTATATATTTTAGTATTGTTTGTATGAACTATATCATGCTTTTTTTTACTGAGTTTAATACAATACTACTTATGAAAACTTATATTATTTTTATACCACTTTTGTTTACATCAAGTTGTAATGAACCTAAAATACGACACCAAAAGGAATGAATATTAAGTTAATTAACTCATGATAGTTAGCATGATATGTATACAATACATAATTCTTCATTATATACCTCTTTAAGTTCCATTTTAGATAAATAAAAAATATTTTTAATTTATATGAACACAAGTTTAACATATCATATTTGAGAAAGTATTGGGAACCAATACTAATTATTTACAATGTGTACAATGGATTAAAAAAAATTACAATTAAAAATTAGATCATTAATTATTTAATTTTAAATTTTAAAATTTGAAAAATTAGGATTAATATTTAAACTCATTCACACTACGTATGGTTATTTCTAATCTTATCGTAACCTTCAATACACGTTCAAAACTCACCGTCATCTTCTCTGGTTCTCACCTCGCGTCACTGAATTCCTCGCCGGCCATACCGACGCTGCCGCATCCTCCCACCGACACCGTCCTCACCTTCGCCAGTCAGCTCGACGCTCAGCCTAACGTTTCTTCCAAACCGGCTTCGCTTTCTCCCATTTCTTCAAGCCTCTTCTCACCGATAATACCATCATGCTCTTCTTCTTCGAATCCAAGCATGGTTAGCTTCTTTCAGATTTGAGCACTATGCTTCACAACAGTGCCGCTTTCGTCATGCCTAGTCCTTTAAAACTATGTTCACCACAATAGTTGTTTCTTCTATTTATTCATCATCTTCTTCTTTTATTTTAATGGTCAATTTAGGATGGTCATTTTAGTATGTATGTGGATGGTTATTTTAATTTTTATATAGATGATTATTTTGATTGGATTGGGTTTAGTTATATATAATTAAAATATGTTAGATGTTCAATTCATTAGGTATGCGGATGATTATTTTTATCCTTGAGTGGATGGTTATTTTTACTAAGGTGAGTGTCGTGTGGCAAGCCAAAATAGCAACGGTGAAATGAGATGATTATTGATGAAGGTGGGGTGGCTGCCGGTTGAAAAAGAAGAGAGTATTGGAGTGAAATGTTTTAGTAAATCAGGATTTCAGATGGTTATTTTTTTGAAATAACTAACTGAATTTTTTAAAAATTTAAAATTTGAAATTTGATGTGAAATAATTGAATGAGAGTTTTTGAATTTATTATTTATTTCTATTGGATTAAATAACCAACCCATTGTACATATTGTTAAGATTTCTCATTGACTTACTAGCGGAATTCATCATATTTAGGCTAACTAGTGTAGTGTCAAAATTCAAAAACATGTGCAGAGTATAGACTCAACCTAAATCGTACTTAAACACCTGTCAAACTAATAAATTCAAATTCCAAACAAGGCACAACAATCAGATGTTAAAGTTGATATTATTACTGATATAACCTGAAATTGATATAGACAAAGTCTAATCATTCATCCAACTTTTAAATTGATAAACTACTGTAGAGGTACCGCGAGTTATGCCTTTTAAGCATTCCATTAGAAATCGCTAGAGGAGTGTAGTAGTTTCTTCTCACACGCAACCTAACGTAAACCGCTGCATCTCTACTGCGGTTTACGTCCAAATCATAATCCACTGTATTCAATGTATAGATGCTCAATGTATAGATGTTGTATTTTGGTAATATTGAAAGGCCAATTTATCTTAGTAGCTTGTCCTTATTTATGATTTATTATATCTTGTTGAAATATCCTACTCTGTTAAATTTAAATGTTGTATTTTTTAAAAAAATTTATCTACTGAATTATTGGTGGTCAGTTTTTACTTTCTATTTTTTTTAAACAAAAAGTTCAACACAATAAAGTGGAGCATCAATGAAAAAGTACTAAATAGATAAAATAAACTAATATTTAATCATCTTTAACAATATCATCAACAACCCAAAAAATCAAATATCACTCCACTCTTTATAACTCATAATCCATCTATTAGACTACTTTTACAATACCCATTTTTTAATTCCTAAAAATTTGTCATTTCTTAACAATCAAGTACTTCAAATAATAACAATAAAACCAAACTCACTTACATTCTATCAATTCGGTATTGAGATTTCAATTGCTAAAAATAAATAGAAATATCTGAGCCATTGCATGTAAAAACAAACATAAAATATAATATAATGTGCTTGCCGCTATCTTTTGAAGTCAGCATTTGATAATTTTCCTTTGATAAACTTCAATAGAAAAACCTTTGAATAAAATATTCCTATCGAAAGAAGTCAACATGAAGGTTTGAATGCAACTTTGAAGCAGTATGGGTAGCAAAGTGATTTATTTGAGACAGATGGAAATGACTACAATCTAATTAAGAATTTACTTAATGACCTAAACTAGGAGATTTATAAAAATCAGAAGTCAAATTTTGTTCTTGTGGCACTTCGATTTATTATATAGTTATACAATATAGGCAGCTTTGCATCCACAGATACATAAATCATAAAATGTCTATCTGCATAAAAATAGTCAAAATAAATAACAACGATATAATATAATTTTTTGAACAAGCCTGATTTGAATAATCACAAGTCAAATCTCAAATAGACAACTCTTCTAATATTACGTCATATGAATAGTCATCATCATATGCATAGAAAGAAAGCAAGCAATTAATAATTCTATCAAACTTTCCATCTTTCATTATCAGCATCTCCTCCTCCTCCTCCAGGTTCTATCTATGGCGGTGCAAATACATGAAAACCTTGTTAGATCAATGTTCACTATATCTCTGTTATGCTTGGCCACTTTGGCAAAACTTTCAATCTCTCAAGAAAGTGAATATGCAGCGTGCTCCAAGGCTTACAGCTGCGGAGAAATAGCCAACATCTACTATCCTTTCTGGGGAGGGAGCAGGCCAAGCTATTGCGGCATCAGCCAGCAATTCAAGCTCAGCTGCCACGCTAATCGCAACACCTCCATTCAAATTGGCTCACAGACTTTTCATGTGCTGAATATCGATCAACCTGCTTGCAACATAACAATGGTTAGAACTGGGATTGCCTATGATCAATGCTCTTCTCATTTAACCAACACTTCCTTAGAGACAAGCATGTTTCGCTTCTCGCCAAACGTTAGGAACGTCTCAATCTTCTATGACTGCGCTGGCAACAACAGTG
>NC_029787.2:133077201-133080563 GCF_000816755.2 Arachis ipaensis | reverse complement strand
GCTTTTTATGGGGATTTGGGTGTGGCGGTGGCTCAGAACTGCCAAGGAGTTCATGTGGAAGTGCAGGCGATACAGGAAGTGAGAGCTAATGAGGATGGAATTGAAGGGTTGAATAGAGCCTTGAGTGCAGTGTTTGATGTGAATTATAGTTCACCTTTTGACATTCAAAGATGCATAGGATGCATGTCGACTAAAGGAATATGCGGATCCAAAGATGAGTTTCGGTTTACTTGCTATTGCCCTGATGGAACTAATCATGCTTTGGATTGTTCTCATCATCATAGTATGTCTTCTTACCTTCTTATTTTCTTCATGTGAATATATATGACACTCGGACAATGGTTTTAGAAATGGGTTTATATTAGAGAAAAGATTTTGGTGCAAGAGTTTATGTCTATCTCAATCTTGATGAATCTGTATTGCCACTATAGAAGATGTGGAAATATTGAAAGTAGTTGACTTTACCATTGATATTCCCAATAATCCACTCTCATTTCCTCAGAACTTATCACCACACCTCTTGAAAGCATAAAGCATGGTTATCCTCCGGTTGTTCTAGTTTTTTCTAGAGGAAGAATGTTAGAAGGCCATCAGAAATTATTATTTTTGACCATCAATTAGTCATCAATGTTTAAAGATGTGAGTTAAAGTATGTTGTTGGATTACTAAACTAAAGAAATTGAGTTGGTGGTTAAAAATGATGGCAAAAAAACAATAAATTCTGATGGTCTTCTAGCATTTTTCTATCTAAACTTATGTACAGGTCTTCCTCGGAGCTACATGGTTAATTTCTTTTGTTTACATAAATTTTGTTTTTTGTGGAAGTTCTCAGAGGAGAAAAGCCAGAGTCTCTGCTGTTAGTTTCTATCCAATAAAGATTGTTGCTTTTTTAGATTGGAGACGAGGCAGACCCATGCTACCTTTTTACTTTTAATGGTCTACCTTTATCCTTATGTTTTCACACTGCATGACAATTTTTACTTTGACCAGGTTGAATTATCTAATATCTAACTATGATATTTTTCTTTGAAAAGAAAAAAGTCTAACGTTTTCTATTGCTAAAACAGTAGGGTTTTTATGCAACCATAAAGTATTCTGCTTAACCTTAATTTGAATTGGCAAATGAATTTGATGGGGTATGTGTATACAATATGAAGTTATTTGACAATATTCATCTCATTCAAACTTTGTCCTCTATCTGAACCGTTTCAGGTAAATTGAATTGGAAAAAGAAAGTTGCCATAGGTAACAAATGCAATCTTTATGAATAATTTATTTTCACTAAGCCCTATAAACATCAAATCAATTGAAAATCCAACTCATTCTTCGTAGGAGTTGCTGCTGCTGTGCTTAGTGCAGTTATATTAGGCATTGCCTTTAGTCTCTATTACCGTAGATGGAAGAAGAATTTTCAAGATGTATCATTTGTACCATCTCACAGCATGTCTTCTTTTTTAGAAGACACTGAAAAGGGACATCAAAAATACTCTGGACTCCAATTCTTTGCCTATAGAGAACTTCAAGAGGCCACAAACAACTTTGATCCAGACAGAGAACTAGGAGATGGAGGCTTTGGGAAAGTATATTTTGGTATCCACAGCAATATCCTTTATGATCAAAGAGTTATAAATACATAATTGCTTGCTTTTTTAAGTCATTAGTTTCAAATGTTTCACAGGAAAACTTGGAGACGGCCGTTTTGTTGCTGTGAAAAAGATGTATGAGAACAATTACAGGACAGTAGAGCAATTCATGAATGAAGTTGAGATCTTAACAGGCTTGCGCCACCAAAATCTGGTATCACTGTATGGATGTAATTCCAGCCACAGCAGCGAATTAATGCTTGTGTACGAATATGTTTCGAACGGAACAGTTGCAGATCATCTCCACGGACAGAAAGCGAAATCTGGTGCTCTCTGTTGGGATACCAGAATGAAGATTGCTATAGACACAGCTAGTGCATTGGTATATCTTCATGCTTCAGACATCATCCACAGAGATGTTAAAACCAATAATATCCTTCTTGATGATCACTTTAGAGCCAAAGTAGCCGATTTTGGACTCTCAAGACTATTTCCAAACCACTTAACTCACATTTCCACAGCGCCACAAGGCACACCTGGTTATGTTGATCCGGAGTACCACGAGTACTACCAGCTGACGGATAGAAGCGATGTGTACAGTTTTGGAGTTGTGCTGATTGAACTAATATCTTCAATGCGTGCAGTTGACATAACAAGGCATAGGCATGAGATCAATTTGTCGAACATGGCCATGAAGAAGATTCAGAGTGGTGCGTTGCATGAGATTGTAGACAAAAGCCTTGGATTCGAATCGGATTTGAGGGTAAGGAAGATGATCAATGGTGTTGCAGAGTTGGCATTTCGGTGCTTGCAGAGTTCTAAGGATATGAGGCCTTCAATGGTACAAGTGTTGGATACTTTGAAGGATATACAAAGTGATGGGAAATATAAAAGCAAACCAGAGGTGATGGATATATCAAAACAAGAAGATAATGATGCAACCGTGCTTAAGAACGAACCACCTCCACCTTCACCTGATTCAAATGGAAGAGTATAGGTAGACATATATAATAGATAATGGGTATACAGCTAATTATGTTTATTATTTTTAATTGAATGGTTATTTTTTTTAATTTGGTTTACTCATGAACAACTAAGCATGGATGGATGTTCAATTCATTAGGTGTTCGAATGGTTATCCTAATGTTAGGGTTTAAGGGATAATTTGGGAGTGGAGTATTTTTTTACTTTATTGTACTAATTTTAGAGCCCATTATTTACATTGTTTACAAAAGTCATTGTCTACTTAGTAAAATCCGATTCAAATTTGTTGACCAACTAATGTACACCACCAATTTGGAACATCAAGTCTTGTCATCTACCATTGTTTAAGAGAGTTCCTTTCTCCTTTTTTGGCATTCATTTCTAGGGGTGAATGTCGATAAGGTCGGATCGGATTGGATATGACCAAAATCTCGATTTGATCCGCACTAAAACCATCAGATCCGTAGATTTTAAATTTGAATCCGATCCAATTAGCAAATGTGCATATCGGAAATCAAATATATCTATAAAATATAAAAATATTTTAAAAAGTTTATTTTTATTAAAAAATATCAATAAAATCTTTAATAATACAAATAAAATAATACAACATATATGATAATTATTAGGTGAAATAAAATATAAAAAATATTTATTTATTTATTTTTACAGATATGTAGATATACGAATCGATGTTTAAAATCCGTAATTCAATTCTATTAGTGTGTGGTGTGTGGATCGAATTCAAATTCAATCCAATAGTTTTGCGGATCAAATCAATATCTATAACTTTTG
>NC_029787.2:133075118-133077171 GCF_000816755.2 Arachis ipaensis | reverse complement strand
TTTTGGTTTACAAGTTTAGTTTACCAACAACAAACTTAGGAATGAAACTCAAATCCGTATTGAAATATTAAAAAAAAAAGACAAGTACAACTTGACCCACAAATTCAAAGCCCAATATTTAAACCCGAATTTGATCCACCAACCCTCTCTTGGTTAACACAATAACACATGACTGTTTCTATACACTATACAGTTTTGGTGGGTAGCTCCCAAGGTTAATATTTGGGCCGGGGAGTTTTGATAACTATTAAAATAATATTGGAACGTTGTTGATGTTTTTAGGTTTTGATTGGGAACGTTTTTTTTTGTGTAAAATGTCAATCCACAAATTAGGAACAGATCTTGTCCAAAACCCCAAAAAAATATAAAGAAGAGAACATAATGTTTAGCCTATATAGTTGGGCCAAAAGTTATTTTCAGGAGAACCAAAATAAAATTTATGGCAGCTCAAGAAATTAAAAAAGAAAAACAAAAAATACTTTTAATATTAAAAAGAATTCAATAAACCTTATCATTACTTGTTATGCTCTAGCACAGAAGCTTTAGATTTGGACAATGACAAAACGTTACAAGCTACCTTTTCAAAGTTCCATGCATTTGTGAATCCCTCTCCTTTTTATTTTTTATTTTTTGTGATGGAATAAATAATTGCATTCCTCGGCCATTCACAAAGCTGGATGTTTTCTTTATCCTTTCTTTGCCATCCACTTAACCCAATCTATCTTTACAAAAAGGTTCTTAGATTCTTCAAAAATGAGTTGTATAATATATAGTTATTTTTGCTTTATATGTACATAGTAAGTTGACACATATGTTGAATATGAGTTATGATGTGAGTAGCAGTAGCACATTATCGGTGTCATGCTGTTTAGTGTGATATGGTGGTTTCTTTTTTTTTTTCTTAAATCGTGGTTGATTTATGAATTTTTATTGTATGATTTTGATCATTCTCTTCTTGTTTTGAGTTGGATACTTTTTTCATATCATTCTTCATTTTATTTTGACTTTAATAATACTTTTTTATTTATCAAAAAAAAAAATAAGAATCAATTTTTTTAACTAATAATTAGTCAATTGTTAGTAAAAAGAAAATTAATTTTCTTAACCAAAATTGCGTTTAAAAAAATAAAAGATTCCTATTGAATAAAAGGACATCTGTAAACCAAGAAAAAGAAGAGCAACTATTAATTAAGAAAACGAAAGAGCAGCCTAACCAATACTCAGGTTAACCATAGATTCATGGTTGAGTCACTGTCTTGGGTATAAAGGCATTCAAAATAGTGAATGTCAAAAGATTATGACATATCTCGTCATCCACCACCACTTGATGCAACAGTCTAAAGCACTACCAGAATTTTGTCTTTGTCAATAAATTATAATTTTATAATTCGTATTTTAATTTTCTTATTTCGAATCTTTGATATGTTTCTCCCATTGTCCATTGATATAAATTATTTGCTTTTTCACCTATATATAGATATACCCTGTTTAATTTGAAATTCTTTTAGAGTATGATAATATATGATATATCCACTAATCAAAAATAATTATTTTTAGTTGAATGCATGAAAGGACAGATTACACTGAGATGGATGTGGAGAATGATATTATCTACTTACATTATTTTTAGTTTAATAAAGAGATCGCATAAACACTAAGGAGCATGATATATAATCTATACTTACATTATTGCATTATGATGACAACTACTATTATCCCCCTTGTCATTATCATAATCAAATAAATCACCAATAGGATATTGGATTAAACCATGGTGGAGAATGGAAACCGAAAGTAGTGTAGAGCATTTGCCATCCACTAACTTCCTGTTAGAAGCAGCCAAGAGGAACACCAATCATATAAAAATGGTTCAAAAATAAGATAATTGGTGAGATATAAAGGGACAACCAACGTGATTATTGTTTTCCAAGATTTCCCAAGTGATTATTTAGTGTAATATATTGAAAATCAATTACAATTTACAAGCCAAGTTTTATAATAATAATTTTAAAATTTAATAATTTAAGTTTAATTAAAAAAATATATACATGAC
>NC_029787.2:133070631-133072421 GCF_000816755.2 Arachis ipaensis | reverse complement strand
ACAAAGATGTCCAAAAGCAGGACAGCATAATAAAAGGTGGGGATTTCCCAAAAACACTACACTGAAGGTATTCATCCAACGGTGCGTGATCGAAAAACGAAGAAAAATCTTAAAGAAGAAATAATGATAAATCAAATTGAATGGAACTAAGAGCTTGTCTCATAAAGATGACGACCTAAACTGGGAGTTCTTTGGATTTCAACTTGACAGAGCTTGCTAGAATGGCAGACGGTATAGAAGTAGAACCTTCAAAAATCAACGAGCTTTCCAGCAGTTCCAGCAAATGATAGCAAGCAATTGAGGATTACGGTCAGCATTCTTCAACAGGTTAAGTATCTTTGTTGATGCAGTCCACCATGTCCAAAAGTCGTTAGAACTCTGAGAGGAAAGACAATCACGAAGATAACTCTGAGACCATACGTAATAAGACAAATAAATCTATCAACTTAAATAATTAACGTCCGATTCGTCAAATAATTCTTTATTATTGATGATAGAAATTTGTTGATCACTGAATTAGTCGTTATCTAAAAGATTTTTTTTAAGTGATACAAAGCTTTTCTTAGATCTACACTACTAGCTAGTGTACTGATTTTTATTTTATTAAAGAATAAGAAGCAATAATATTAGTCATGTTACCTTTGTATGAGGTGACAAAAGAAGGTGTCATTTGATGTGTGTAGCCAAAAGAGATGCATGGTAATAGGCGGCATATAGTGTTTGGGGGTGTCGATGAATGTTTTATTTATAAACAGTGATGGCAAGATATGAACTCCCAACATGAATTTGTCGCCTCTTAATGGAACGACCAAACCCATTGACACTTTCAATAGGGACACATGCATCTCTATCTTCATTCTTTGAGGCTTTTATACGATACCCACCTTCTTCTCACGTGCATCTGCTATTTTATTAGATTTAATTTGGTAAAATTTTGCTGTTTAAACTTAATTTATTAAATGTTTAATTACTCTGTAGTCCTTATAATTTCACGAAATTTTCAATTAGGTCTCTATACTTTTTTCTTTTTAATTGAGTTCCTGCACCAAATTTTTTTTTCAATTAGGTCCCTCTCAGTAGTAATTGGCTTAATTGTATAGGGACCCAACTAAAAAAAAAATTTGTGCAGGGACTCAAATAAAAGGAAAAGAAAGTATAAGGACTCAATTGAAAAAAAAAATTAGTACAGAAACCAATTAAAAGAAAAAAAAATATAAAAACTTAATTGAAAATTTAACGAAATTATGATTTTAGTATACCCTATTTGCAAGCTCAAATGAACTCTGTTTATTTTTCAATATAGGAAGGGGATTTATTTTTTTCCTTTTAAACTTTTAGTTAGCAGTAAAAAGAATTTATATAAAAATAAAATCCAAGAATAAAATAACAAGCACAACGCAAATTAAAGTTTGACAGCCATTGTTGGCCAACCAAATCTTCCAACAAATCTTCGTCTTTTATGCTTGCTTTTGTCCAGTTTATGGAATATCTTGCTCTGTATATATAAGAAACTTGAAATGGATTTAAGAGTAAAAGCTTTACCTTTGTATATATTCAGAAAGAGTTGTGGAAAACGAAATTTGTTTTAAAAATATTTGTAACAACATAAATTTATTAGTATTTAAAAAGTTGTTTGGCATAATTAATATTCATCAAGAAAGTTATGAGATATTAATTTATTTCTTAAACGACTTAAGACATTAAATTAGTTCTAAAGGTTGAACTTTATTTTAATTAAGTTTTAAATTCAATTCAATTATTCCTTTTTAGATTACCTTTTTATTTTTCTA